>NC_133774.1:53539264-53717380 GCF_003597395.2 Chelonoidis abingdonii | reverse complement strand
ATCAGAGAGGGAGCCAAGCCCTGGAAATCACTTGGCTGGTGGCAGCGATATCAGATCTAAGCTGGTAATTAAGCTTAGAGGGTTCATGCTAGCTTCTCAGTTTATGAACGCTAAGGTTCAAATCTGAGTAGGAAGCTATGACAATCAGCATCACACATGGCAAATATCAGGGATTTACCTGGTATTTTTTGTGCGTTCCCTGTTAAACCAGAAGCCACCCAGAATTACTAAAAATCTATAAATTCAGCAAGGCAAACTGCTTCGGTTGCTAAAATTAAACTTGTCTAAAACAGCCTTTTGTCCTAAGGACTCCATTGCTGCATTGAGACAGGGCTCTGCCTCCTTCCTGCAGCAGCTTTCACAGGGCTCCTCTCTGATTATCCACTTTCCCTGCTTACTTACCACTCCGGAGGTCTCTTTTCTTTTCTTTACTCCTTCTTTAGAAAGAGGGACAGGGATGCCAGAACCAGAGGTGGCCAGGAGGCAGGGCCGCCCAGAGGATTCAGGGGGCCTGGAGTCTTCAGCGGCGGGGGTCCTTCCGCTCCGGGTCTTCAGGGCACTTCGGTGGTGGGTCCCAGAGCGAGTGAAGGACCCACTGCCAAAGTGCCCCAAAGACCCGAAGCGGAAGGAGCCTCCGTCACCGAATTGCCGCCGAAGACACAGAGCGGAAGAAGCTCCAGGTCTTTGGCAGCAGGTCCTTCACTCGCTCTGGGTGTGTTCGGTGGCACTGAAGGACCTGCCGCTGAAGACCTGCTGAAAACTCTCGTGGGGGCCCCTGAAAACTCTCATGGGGACCCCTGCGGGGCCCAGGGCAAATTGCCCCACTTGCCCCCCCACAGGCGGCTCTGCCTGGGGGCCATGCCGGCCACTTTTTAACATGGGCATAATAGCCTCGGACAGGCAGATCAGTGGTGGTACAGGCTGCATTTTGTGGCAGGGGAACAAATAAGGTGATCCACTCCCCTGCTGCAAAGCTCAGACACCGCCAGCAGCACCAGCCTCTTCCTGGTGTGTGTGGGGGGCTGAGGTGGGCCTTACAATCCCTTGCCATTAGGCCCCACCCCGACCCCGGCCTGGCTGGAAGCAGGAGCCGAGCCTTATTAAGAGCCACACAGGGAGCCCAGGCCACTGTAGAGAGCCACAGACACTCCACCTGCCCTGGGCAGCATTCCCCAGGAGGCAGGGATATAGGCCAGGGGCTCCTCTGAGGCACCTCCACCTCAGGGCAGGTGGAGAATCCGCGGCTCTTTACTGTGGCCCGGGCTCCCTGGGCAGCTCTTACAACTGCCTGGCTCTGGCTTCACCAGGAGGCGAGGTGCCAGGGGGAATGGGAGGAGCAGGGCCACAGTTCTGGTTCCCGTGGCCCTCTAACTTCTACACAGGTTCTGGCACGCCTGGAGAAAGATCCACTCACTTCTGACACCATGCAGTATGAGGACAAACAAAAATAGTCCTGCTTTAAGCAGTAACTAGATAACTTCCTCACCTGTAAGTTTCTACATTTATTCAGCTCCTTTCTGCAAAACATCCTGGTCTTCTTTAGTAACTGTGGAAGACCAGGAATTCTGTAACCACTCCTCCTACCCATGCACCTTGTCTCCCCCCATCCTGACATGCTGGTCTCTATCCCCCACCACCTCTTCATTCTAGTCAGGTGGCTTCCTTCTTCTCCTGGGCTTCAGAAGTGTAAACAATGAGAGCACAGGAGAGGTTGTCTCCTCCTGACACCACACTTGTTCGTGGCTGCCAGGAGGAGTTATTACAGCAAAAGCCCTGCTCAGCATATGCAGCCCTGGGATGGAGCATGCCCAATGAAGACAGAATCTTTGGAGACCTACCAAACTCCAACAAGTCTCTGCTGACCATGTGTGAACTGTGATTTTTCAGAGGCTTATAACTTGTACAAATTTGGACAAGTTATTTTTCCCTCATCTTATTCTTGGAAACAGTAGAGTGTTTTTTTTTGCTGAAACTTTCCAAAAAACCTAACCCTGAGGCAGACACATGGCATGGAAAACTTCAGCCTGAATAACTGAAGTTTAGCAAAGTTATAGATAACTGAAAACGGGATCTTATAATGGGAAATGTTGGGCAACCTTAGCTATAGGTGCACAGTAAATTAGAGGAAATCTATATGTTGTGCCTTGAAATTGATGCATTTGGAATCCTATACACTTTTTAATATGGTATAGCCATCCATGGTAGATTTTTAGCTGTGTTCTGTTCAGAGAGACTAATACAAACTTTTGCAGTCCCTCAATCTCTCCCCCTTTTTTGGCCTCTCAGGAATTCAACCTCCCTCCCCAAGACCTAGCTGATTCTCCTTCTCTGAATAGAATTCCCTAACTCTCCCATAATGACAAAGGATACAAGCCCCATCATGCAGGCAGGGAGTCTCATGCTCCCTGCGTACCTCACAGCACACCCATTCCTGTATCCTTTCACTGATCTGCTCTGGTCTCTTTCACACCCACAGATCTATCTAGCCTTTCCTCTGCTGGTTCTCATCCTAAAGAGAGGTGGGGAAACTGGCAACAGGAGAGTAAGGTACATCAGAAAAGCAAAGTAGGAAATGAGGAAACTGGTGGGAGGAGAGAGAAAAGACCAGACAGACAGACCTGCTCTTCCTAATAATCCAATCATGTCCTCATCTTTTAGTCACATTAAACCCTCCATTCTTCACAGATAATTAACAGTATCCAGATGACACTCACCTACAAATTAGCTCCAGTAATTCTCAGAGTTTAAGTAATGTTAAGGCTGTGATATTAGCTAACACAAGCCAGGAAATTTAGAATGAAATTTGAAATTTCTGCCTTAGCTAGACCTGTTGGGCACAGATATTGAAAGATACTCCTTTAGAGTATTGTTATTGGAGATCTCCACTCCTGGAACTAGACCTGAACGCTGCACTGCAAAAAAGAACCATAACACACACAGTTACTTTCAAATGTGATGTTTCGATTCAGACTGACTTTTTCTCTTCAAATATTAATTCACATTTGACATTGATCATGAGACACAATTCTGCACCAAAAAACAAGCCAGTAAACTACCTTTCTCCCATTTTGTAAATATTTCCATACTATATAACTTAAGCTTCATGTCCACCTAGTGACTTATGTAATATATGATTAAATGTATTTATTTCAGTTTATAATCATGTTTTTCCTCTATTCTGATAATTTGCCAATAAAATTTGTTTCTACAACAGCTGAGCCTAGCACACAAACTGATAGGGAAATGCAAAACACCTTCAAAGAAAAGCACATTAAAAAGCTTAGAAATTACCAGAAAGCTTTAACAGCTCTGTTGGCTGTTGCACAATGGGATGCAGGAATTGCAGTAATGTTCTTCTTCCATATGGTGCCTGCAAAGTTGCTGTTTTCAGAGGCATTCATTACTCTAAGCAAACTGTTCACTTGTTCGTTCATCAAAGGCTGCCCATTATTCTTTGGGAAAGTCTTCAGTTGTGTCTCTCCCCCATCATAAAAGCTGGCTGTCTTTCTGTATCTCATTTTATCACCTGTCCCAAGGAAACATGCATCTCCTCTGTCCCAAGCAGAGTCTTTATGTTTTATTGTCTTCCTTTTTGGCTCACAACACGTAAATCTTATCATATGACATTCCCCAAAATTCAGGCAGAATAGTAAATGCTGTTTGAATTCAGTTCAAATGACCTGCGCTCTTTTGCTACCACCAGAGATCATCACGGGAAATCTGCTCATTCAGGAAGATGAAAAACCTTCAGTTATAGATGTCAGCTTATGCTAAACAATGTAGTTCCCTGTCCTCAAACACACATGCAAGCAATTTCCCTTTATTTTGAATCCACTTCCACTATCTCATGCACAGTCCACTTAAACTGTGAACATTTAATTTTAACTTGTTAATAAGCATGTCTAAGACATGTTTGAGCACATCCCTGGCTAGCTGGAACTGGAAGATTATACAACAGTAACAAGATGAAGTCAAGTAAAAGATAGTTGGTATATTTTAAGATAATATTTTCTCATATGTCCAGGCACAGCTATCTGTTCCATGCCATCAGCCAAATTCATCCTTGTTGTAAGCTGTAGTAACAACCTTGAAGTTAGTGGTGTTGCACTCACTTACACTAGTGCTGGATTTTAAACACTTCGCTGTGTATCAAACTCAGAAGCAGTCCAAGAGTACAAACTTGTAGACTCCCATAGCTACACCATTTACAAAATACATATTACAAGACTTTGATCTCTACATAGAAACCAAAAATTGTCTCCTCCCAATAAACATCCACACCTTGGGAAGCATCACACAGTGCTAGAGGATATTCAAAAGATGTGAAATCTTGTATAGCAGCAGCTGAGACCATTTTTGGACCTTTCAACAGTCCCTGTAAAGTCATTGTGACATCAAGCTTGCTACAAAGCTGGAGATCCCCAGAACCACAGTTATACCAACTCTATTGTATGGCAGTGAAATGTGCGGCTGAGGAATGCTGAAGAGCAATTCTCCCTTCATCAGCTGCTCCATGGTAACTGGCAGGGCAAGATCAGCAATGCGCATATTCATAGCTGAACCTAGCATACACCTCCATCAGTACTGGTTCAGTTTCAATGGGTTCCTAGGTATGGATATATTATTAAGATGGAAGACCAACAAATTACAAAGCATGTTTACCAAGAAAAGCTGCTAAACAAACAGTGATCATGTGGTCACCAAAAGCTTCAATATAAAATTAAATATAAAGACAAATCTGTTTTATCACAGCTCTGTTACAGAAGACGAAATGAGAAAGCATTTGAAAAAATCTCCAGGCTATGATAGACAGAGGCCACAGCACGGTGCTGTGTGACAAGCATAACGGAAAGCCAAAGAATCAAATGGACGCTCATGGAGGGAGGGCGGGGGGACTGAGGACTCCAGCTATCCCACAGTCCCGCAGTCTCCGAAAAGCATTTGCATTTCTTGGCTGAAGCTCACCAATGCCTGAAGGTCAAACACATATTGTTGGAGGCTTTTAGGGGTTATATGTCCGTCAATTTACGCGCCCCCCCCCCCGTATGAAGAAAAGTGGAAAAAACTCGTTTCTTGACTATTTTTATATATGTCACCCTATGTATACCTCATGGCTGCGTGGTAGACGCGATTGATGCGCAATTGAATAAGAGCAATCCTCTCCCTCCTCATCATCCCTGGTGGAGACGGTACAATATGATGAACTATCCATCGTCATCAATCAGCCCGTGAGTGCTCCTTGGCTGGCCTCAGTGAAGTCGGCCGGGGGAACACTGGTTAAAAAAGAGAAGACGTCCCGGTCATTCCATGGAATGGTACAAGAACGGCTGGATAAACCTCCTACATCATAGAACTGGGGGACTGAAGATTCCATCAGCCCCCCCCCCCTTTCACGTCTAAGAAAAGATATTCATGAGTAATGCCTTGGACACTATCATACAGCAGCTGGGAAGCTGCCATCCCCTCATATTTATCTCAAGCTAAAAGTCAGTGTTTCCTATATTCCTGCAGTCTTATTACTTCATCACACAAAGTGGGACACTGCACGGTACCAAAAAGGTGAGGGGAGAAGGGATGAGGGATTATTGCAGGGACACCCCCTGAATTGCATGCAGCTCATCATCTCTGTGGGGATTTAACACGCGGCGCATGTGCTCTACTTGGTTTCTCTGCATACAACTGTTCTCTAGCTAACACTTGACCCCATATATCATAGGCAGGACTGACCTCTATATTTTTAACATTACAAATTATAAAGTGAGGGATTGATCCCCCCATTTTTGTCTTCATTGTAACCCCCGCCGATTTCACAGAAGGAGGTCACGCCAGAAGACCCCAATGAACAGCAAGCAGACGGTACAAACGATTAATAACCGATCAACTCATCACCAATTGTAACCAATGATACAGCAGATGGTACAGAATGACAGGTAACTAGTCTGCTACCTTAAGCACAAGGACTGATAGCTGCGTGATGCGCCTGCCAGTACGCACTCTGACAACTGGCATCCAGTACACATACAGAGTGACAAGTGACAAAAAGACAAAACGGTTCAACATGGTTGCCAATGCTATGGCGTGCTGCCAGTGCAATCCAGGAAAAAGAGGAAGCAAGCAAATAGATTGTCTGCCGTTGATTTCACGGGAGAAGGAAAGAGTGACGACAATCTTACCCAGAATCACACAGACACTGTTTTTATGCAACTCATAGGTTAGAGGTCTCAACCCAGAATTCCAATGGGTGGGGGAGACTGCGGGAACTATGGGATAGCTACGGGATAGCTACCCACAGTGCAACGCTCCAGAAATCGACGCTAGCCTCGGTACATGGACGCACACCACCGAATTATCGTGCTTTGTGTGGCCGCGTGCACTCGACTTTATACAATCTGTTTTACAAAACTGGTTTACGTAAAATCAGAATAATCCTGTAGTGTAGACGTACCCCTACTCCCATGCTGCCATAAGAGGACTGCCACAAGACAGTATTCGTTTTGTTTCACATCGTAAACAAACTAGGGAAACACAATCTAGATGGAGCTACTATGAGGTGGGTGCATAACTGGTTCGAAAACAATTCCCAGAGAGTAGTTATCAGTAATTCACAGTCACACTGGAAGAACATATCAAGTAGGCTCCCACAGGGATTGGTCCTAGGTGCAGTTCTGTTCAATATTTTCATCAATGATTTAGGTAATAGCATAGAGAGTACACTTATAAAGTCTGGACAATACCAAACTGGGAGGCGTTGCAAATGTTTTGGAGGATAGGATTAAAATTCAAAATGATCTGGACAAACTGGAGAAATGGTCTGAAGTAATTAGGATGAAATTCAATAAGGACAAATGCAAAGTATTCCACTTGGGAAGGAACAACCAATTACACACATACAAAATAGGAAATGACTGCCTAGGAAGGATTACTGCAGAAAGGGATCTGGGGGTCATAGTGGAACACAAGCTAAATATGAGTCAACAGTTAACACTGTTATAAAAAAAGCAAACATCGTTCTGAGATGTATTAGTAGGAGTGCTGTAAGCAAGACATGAGAAGTAATTCTTCCACTCTCCTCTGCGGTAATATGGCCTCAACTGGAGTATTGTGTTGAGTTCTGGGCGCTACATTTCAGGAAAGATGGGGACAAATTGGAGATAGCCCAGAGGTGAGCAACAAAAATTATTACAGGTCTAGAAAGCATGACCTATGAAGGAAGATTGAAAAAATTGGGTTTGTTTAGTCTGGAGAAGAGAAGACTGAGTGGAGACATGATAAATTTTCAAGTACATAAAATATTGTTACAAAGGGAAGGGAGAAAAAAGTATTCTCCTTAACCTCTGATGATAGGACAAGAAGCAATGGGCTTAAACTGCAGCAAGGGAGATTTAGGTTGGACATTAGGAAAATCTTCCTAACTGCCAGGGTAGTTAAGCACTGCAATACATTGCCGAGAGAGGTCATGGAATCTCTGTCACTGAAGGTTTTTAAGAGCAGGTTAGACAAACACCTGTCAGGGATGGTCTAGATCAGCGGTTCTCAAACTGTGGATCAGGATCCCAAAGTGGGTCGTGGCCCCCTTTGAATGGGGTCACCAGGTGTCATAAATGGATAGGTAAGGTAAGGGTTAAGTTTCTTTTACCTGAAAAGGGTAACCGAACACCTGACCAGAGGACCAATCAGAGAACTGGATTGTTTAAAGTCAGGGGCGGGAATTTGTATACTCGGGGTCTTTGTTGTTTTCTTAGCTATGAGGAAACAAGTCTTCTTCTAATTCTCTCCTAATACTTCTTCTAAACATCTGTAAGTACCCAGGAACCGCAAAGTAATTCAGCTATGATGGTCTTTGGGGTGTATTTACCTGTATGTTAATTTGTTGTGCTGGTTTAATTGGGCTATCTTTTAAATCAGACTGTTTCTTTATATTTTCTTATAAGCAAGAGCCTGTATTGAGTTTCTTAATGCAAGATGATTGTTTTATATTTTCTTTCTTTTTTTCTATAAAGTTTTCTTGTTAAACCTTGTGAAAGTTCTTTTCCTAGGGAGGCAAAGGGAAAAGCCAGGCTGTGGGCTATTTTCCTATTTGGGTCCAGGGAAAGAGCAGACTACGGGGAAAGAGACGAAGAATTCTCTCTGTTCTCTGGTGGTTACAGTTTTTCCCTCGTTCCTGGAGCAAGGGGGGTGGCAGAGCCCAGCTGTGGGTATTTTGCATCTCCATTGTCCTGAGGGAAGCAGAAAAGCTGGTTTCTTGGGTCACACAGGTTAGCCGCGAGGCAAGCCTGAGAAGGAGGGGGAAGGGGTTATTTCCCCTGCTTTTAGCATCCAAGGGATTGGGAATCTGGGTGTCCCACCAAGGGAGGGTTGGGGACACCAGAGGGAGGAAAGGGGGGATCAGGCCCCATAGATTAATTCCTGATCTGGTGGCAGCGAGAATATCCAAGCTGGTAGTGAGCTTGGGGGAGTTTCAGGTAAGCCCCCAAACTTTGGACGCAAAAGTCCAGATTTGGGACAGGACCAGACTGGTGGACCCTAAAGTCCAGGTCTGGGACTGGACGGCTAGATTACCACACCAGGGTTGTCTCAGACTTGCTGGGGCCTAGGGCTGAAGCCCAAGCCCCACTACCCAGGGCCAAAGCCAAAGCCCAAGGGCTTCAGCTTTGAGCAGTAAGACTTGGGTTACAGGCCCTTGCCTGAAGTCCGTGAGCCTCAGCTTTGGCTCCCTTTCCTGGAGCTGTGAGGCTTGGGCTTTGGCCCCCAACCCAGGAGAGCGGGGCTTGGGCAAACTCAGGATTTATTACATCCTCCTGGGGTCATGAAGTAATTTTTGTTGTCAGAAGGAAGTCATGGTGTATGAAGTTTGAGAACCTCTGATCTAGATAATACTTAGTCCTACCTTGAGTGCAGGGGACTGGACTAGAAGACCTCTTAAGGTCCCTTCCAGTCCTATGATTCTAAAAGTTATAAAAAGGACAATAATATTATTTTTACAAATTAACAATTAGATGTTGGCTTTGCAAGTCTGGAACAAAAAGTGTGGAAGTCTGGCCATCCTATCTATTTATAGTGTTCCTTAAAATGTTTGCATATTCTTCCTTAACCTACAACATTACCTGCCAGTCAAAGGTGAACAAAACAGGTATGTTGACTTGAAAGATGGATGTTAGAGTGCTGCTGTGTGCAGAACAGAGGCACATAGCAAAATGCCATTATTGGTCTACGGGAGTGGGCACTGCCCTATATGATAGTTACAGCACATTACTGCACTATTACAACTTTTTTTAGAAGAGTCAGAGAAAGGTATATGTAAGACTGGAAAAAAACAGGCATTCTGAGTCTCACTATAAACAGGAAACAGTTAACTTTAATTAGATTATATGTTTGGTAAAACAGTATTGGCAAACACTACATACTTTGTGGTTGTGAGTTCATGCTATAAACATCTGACAATAAGGCTGGATTGTGAGATAATAATCTGCCGAGTATGGGGCAGTGCATTGTTGCAGTGTCTGTGCAGCAGTCCAAGAGTGAGATTGTGATTCGAGTGTCACAATCTTCCTCTTGGCTTCCCTGCTGCTCCAGGAAGGGAGTTAACTGTGCAGTGTATACCTGGCACAGCATACGCTGCATGACATGTTTTGGAGGTGGAGCTCTTTCTCACCCTTACCAGCCATTGCCCCCCAGCCCTGACTCAAAAGGCTGTACGTGAGAGAGAGAGAAATGTAACACTCTGCAAAGTCTGCTTCTGCTCCTGTGCTGCCACCCAGGCTGTGAGTAGCTCATTTACACCTCTGTACCCTGCGCTAGTCAGGGCACAATTTAGTCCTACATAATTTCTTTCCAAATATTTTATCGCTCAATTAAATGTAGAAAATCCCTGATCTTTACAACCCATTACTTTACAGGGGCAGATAACTCTAAGCACATCTAATTGTTTTTAGGAATGCAGATGATATTTTAACATTAATCCCATTCTTCTCATATTTGACATCACTCTGTCAGCTTTAATTTACGTATTTATAGGGCGCTCCCTTTGTATTTTGTAAATCTCAATGAAATTAACATTAATCAATTCTGAGGGATTGTCACCAATGTAATTTTCACATGTACTGCTGAATTCTAAAGTAAAGTATGCTACTAAACCCAAAGCTATTAATAATAACCTAAAGCAATGATACAAGTATAGAGAATAAAGAGAGCACACAGTGATTAGAATGCAAAAGAAACAAACATTTCAGGCTTATTATGCAAGCCTGTATAACTGCGAGAAAAAACAAACTGTCAGAGTAAAATTCAGAGTAACATTGCTCTTTTATGTATTTTATTGAGCTTTTAGCCATGTGCCTACCCTCATTTAAGAGTTCTATTCAATAAAAACACTGCTAGGCTTCCACAGTCAGAAGCCTCTTTCAAATCCTGAACAATCCAGTTCTGGAGGCTTCACTGAGTAACTGTGTGGTGCAGTGGCTAGTCAGTGTTTCTATCAAACACAGATCTTTCAAGCTATGTAGCGACAGTTACCCTCCCAACATAAGATGAAAAATCATTTTATTATACTGTATATTTTATAGTTTTACCAAAATACAAAGATCATAGTGTAAATTCCAAAGTTCCAGTTGCAATTAATCTATTGAATGACTCCATATTTTTCCACAGTATATCAGTGCACATGAAACAGCATACTGGTAATTTGTTAAAAATGCATTATGGCTGTAACATTTTAAATAATACATAATAGGTCTCTGATGCCACAGGACTGAAAATAAAGACGTGTCAACATGACTGTCACCTTCAGTACTTTTCCCAGATGCAGCATCTCAGTTTTACTTTTTCTTTTCATTAAAAGGCTTAAACTATACTGGAGCCACTAATCAGCAAGTTGTGGGGGGATATGTGTGTGGTTTTTTTTCTTTAATTAATGGTGAATGTTGATAACAGACAGAGGAGTATCAAAAGCTGAAGACAAGAAATATCTGTTTTTAGATCAGAGTTAAAAAAAGAAATCACAACACAAGTATATATTTTTAAATTGGAAATTTAAGGACAGTTTCTGATCTTTCACCAGTTCTTCCACTGGCATAACTGCCTGGACTGGACTCTCCAATTTTTGCTCACACATCTGAGGTTGCACGTGCTTAAGTCATGCATGTGCCCACTTAAAATCTGAGTCTGAGTATGTTCTAGTCTTGCATAAAGGGACATTTCCCCCAAAAAAATGAGGGGAAAGAAGAACGGATCACTTAGGTGTCAGATCTAAGATGTGACCTACGTACCCCTGAAACTTTTGTATGGCATTATATGCAATTTTAGGGCAAATCAGCCTGAATATTTCATAGGCTGAATATCGGACCGTCAATGGAGTCTAGCCTAGATTTAAAAAAAAATTTACCACTTCAGAATAAAGACATAATTTATTTTAAAAGACAGTTTTTCATACACTGATATAATCAAACCATAGGGTGTTTTTTTGGAAGATAAATCCTTAGATTAAATGGCCTGCAGAATTAAACGCAGACAACAATTTAAAAATATCAGTCCAGACTTTCAAAAATGTTTGTCTCTCTAGGTTTGATATGGTTACTCATCATAATGGTATTTGTCACCCTAAATAGTTCATATTTAATTTTAGGCACCCATTTTTGAAAATCTTAAGACTATTAATTTTGTATAGTAAACATTCTAAATAGCACAAGAATCTACATTAAACAGACACTAAATTACACCCTCTGTATTTCTTTTTGAATGTCTTGATCACCAAGCCAAATTAGGGGGATTACAAATACATTTGTTATATCATTATTGGGCTTTCAAAGTTCAAGTATTAGGAAAACTACCTCCACTTAACACAATCTGAATGATGCTTGCTTCATAAACAGAAAGAGGTTTATTTACCAAAGGAGTTGAGGAAGGTATCCTGTTGAGATTATGCCTGTCTTCAAACCTCTACTACTCTAACTGAACTGTCACATTCACAAAATTTGAATTAGAACTTTTTAAAAATTCGTTTGATGTGAAGTTTATTTGTTAATATTAAGTGACAGCTTTGAATGTTATGATAGCAGATAAAAAGTTGAAGTCACTCTACGCCAACATGCTAACTAGCGAGAGATCATTTTTGGAGGTCATACAACGTGCTTCAGTTCTCCCAAAAGCTTCATTATTAATTTACATATTTTCTTTGATATTCTTTCTAAGGTTTGTGGAAACTTATTAAGCATATTCTACTGGGTAAAACAGAACAAAAATCAAAGAATACTTAAAGATAGAGGAGAAACAAGATCAGAGCCCTACCACCCACAATGATAATCAAGCCAGTAGCATCTCATCTACCTGCCAAGGGCTACATGTGAGTGTTGTTACCCAGACTTGCCAGGGATAACAAAGCGACTGTGTCCTGCTATAGTGAAGTTTGGGAGGGAGAAAGAGCCGACCATGCTTACAGCTCTTCAGAAGAGCAGAAACATTTAGCCCATTCCATTAGAATTTAGACATTTCATCAAGAATGACACACTTAGGACTCCCCAGAGGCTGGAAATATGTGGTACATTAATTGCCACCTCCCTTTCTCCTCTGTCAACACAAAGTTTTTCCTTTCTTGACATTTTTTTCCAGGTCAAGGAAAGGGTGTAATAAGTATACTAAAGTTTCTTACAGTTTTGATGTTTCTTAAACAATATTATTCTTTTGTCATTTTTCACAGTAATACACCAGTTAATTAAATTCACACAGGATGTATTTTTCTGTGGACTGCTAAGGACTAAATCAATTCTCAGATTAATGCATTAACAAAATCACAAATATCTGAGTGTTCTAAGCAGGGCATGAGATAACAGAGAAGATCTCAGTATATGGATCTTCTCAGGAAACAGAAATTATATTTGATTTTGTTTTGTTTTGTGTGGGGTTCCATCCCCCTGCCCCAATTTGATGTTCATTTCCAAAGAGTCATACAGACAGGAAAATGGACACTCCTGGAACGTGCTAAAAAAGAAAATGAGGAACGAACTCTAATTTGGAGGCAAATAGTGGCCCAACTGGTGTAGCAGTGCAGGGGCATCAGGGGACGCAAGGCAATTTACCCTCTAATACTGGCTAACTTTATCACAGGTAGAAGGCTCTACAAATTCTAGATTCCTCACACAGGTGGGCAGGAGGAGACTGAACAGAGTCTTGGCTCTTCTTCCCCATCCCATGACATGGCAGCTAGCATAGCTGTTCTGCAGAACATATGTTGTGCCAGTAACAGATGCATCACAGTTTACTGCCTCCCCAGAGCATCAGGGAAACTAGGTAGGAATTTGTGAATCTCTAAGCAGCTTCTGGGGAAGTCGGGTTGCCCCTTACTCTGGGGTCCTGACAAAACCTCCATTATGCCCTTAATCAGTATAGAATACTTGTTTTTTCTCTTTTTATAAAGATCCCTTTTTCTGTTCCTACACAATGCTGGGTTCCATTACATGTATTTACATTTTTTTCTTAAGTACTGTTTGTTAGGCTTTTACTTCACATTTTTTACCATCTAACAAATACTGTGGTTGTGCAAATGTTTACATTTTTGTTCATCTTATTTACTTTTGCACAAAAAAGAGTTGTTTTTATTCTAAAAATACTGGTTTTGTTTGGAGAAAAATGATTAATAATTACAGAGAATTGGGATTTTCACATTTATGTTGTTATATACAAAACCGCAAAGCTGAACAGTTAGATTAACTCATATTCTGAAATACAAGAGAGATGTCTGAGGCAGTCCCACATTTTCATATACAGGCATATGGGATGGGTCCCATGTTAGAATAAGTATATAACTTTAATTAGACCAATTGTAAAAAGAATGCTCCATTTTCTAAAGGAGAGGACTGTCCTTGAGCATTCTCAACCTGCCTGCTGATTTATAAAGTAGCAATGACGGTAGCTTCAGAAATGGTTTCACAATGACTTGCTTCTTCTAAAAGAATTGAGGCAAACCACACACAGAGAATTATTACCCCAAATAACTGCTTCCGCTGGGCCATTTGACTAATAAGGAAAAAGAATTTATAAAATGAATCTTGGTTTCCCTATTTTTGCCCTTTTGAATGCAAGCTCCTCAGGACAGGACTGTCTTTATTCTGAGTCCTGTACAGTACTTAATAAGACATAATCAAAATAGTTCTGCCCTCACACCTAAAGGAAAAGTGTTAACATAGCATTTAATAAAAGCTGGGGATGGATTAAGTTGATGGTAAATACTGAAGCCTAGAAAGAGGGGCACTATTTAAGTTCATTGGGCTACCCAAGCTCACAACAAAATAAGTGAAATAGATTTTGTGGCATTCTCTTTGGGGCAAGGTGTGATGAAGTGGGTATTTTCTGTAATAATAGACTAACAAATTTATTTCGGCATAAGCTTTCATGGGCTAGAATCCTTCTTCTCTGCACCCTCTTCTCTTCCATGCATTAGGAGTCTCTATTCCCCTGTACAGACTTCTGGAATTACAGTTTTCTTACTGATAATCTTAATTTCATCTTCAAGAACCTCTTTTCTGAATTTCTCTGCATCACTGCTACTAACATAAACCATGATCAAAGACTCCACCCCAACACTTATTAAAATATTATCTACATGCATTTCAGCAAATGGTCTGATGGCTCTCATAATAATCAGCCCAGATATTTATATTCCTGATGTTAGCATCCCACTACAGCCTGTTTACTAGATCCCAAGTCAGCAATCACCTCACTTCACAGATCTTAGGCACTTCACCCTCACATCAATCAAAGTAAATGAGGTATATTTTGAGGAATGTTTTCAGTTTACTATGTTTTTAAATATAAGAAGTGCTGTTACAAATTAGGTGTTTTTGAGCTCAGGTAATAAGACATACAGAATCTTTTAAAGGCATTTTAAATATTACATATTAAGATCCTGAAATAATATGTTGCTTGATATCTGGGTCCATGTTTTAGAACATTAAAAATTTAGCTCTATAAACCATTTTTGTTTTTGACTTGTCAATCCCTCTAGAACTGGTGTTTCTCTAGATTCAATAGCTTTAAGTGGTGCGGATTCAAAACAATCACTCAAAGGGAGTTAATTCATCACAATACAAAAGTATTGGAGAATTTGGCACAATAGTCAGTTTCTGTTCAAAAGTAATTCAGTACATAAACAGTGATGGGTTCATGTAGGTCAGGATTGAATCATATTGTCAAAATTGTGAGAGAGAACTAAATAACATCAGAGTGGTAGCGGTGTTAGTCTGTATCAGCAAAAACAACGAGGTGTCCTTGTTAGAGACTAACATTTATTTGGGCATAAGCTTTCGTGGGCTAGAACCCACTTCATCAGATGCATGAAGTGAAAAATACAGGAGTAGGTATAAATACATGAAGGATGGGGGTTGCTTTATCAAGTGTGAGGTCAATCTAACAAGATAGATCAATTAACAGCAGGACAACCAGGGAGGAAAAATAACTTTTGAAGTGGTAGGAGAGTGGCCCATTACAGACAGTTAACATATCCAAACAAAGGACAAGAAGGTGTGTCGTCTTCCTTAGATCTTTCCTTCTTCTCTGGAGAAGAAATAACTTCTCTGATGGACAGAAATAACTTTGGTAACTTTCTGAAGGACTTTGTCCTTTCAACGTAAAAAGCTAGCGCCCTTTGGAGATCCAGGGTATGAAGCATTGCTTCTCATTTGTTCCCATTAGGTTTCGGAAGAATGATAGGAGATGGATTGGTTGATTCAAATGGAATGATGAAACTGTTTTAGATAGAAATTTGGGATGTGGTTGTAGGGTAACTCTCTTTTTGAACTATTTTGTGTATGAGGCATGTACCATGAGGGCCTCCAGTTCTCCTGCTCATCAAGTAGATTTGATAGCAACCAGAAAGGCCATCTTCATTGAAAGATGGAGAAGTGAACATGTCGCTTGTCGCTCAAAAGCCTCCCCCACCAAGGCACTGCAGCACCAGATCCCATGATAGAGTAGGGGCTCATATTGCAGGATAAAGGCTACGAAGACCCTTTTATTGGTAGTGTTTAGTGGTAGGGTGTGCAAAGATCAAAAACTCATCCACTTCATGGTGGAATGCCATGATTGCTGTGAGGTGTGCCCTGTCAGAGGTCACTGAGAGACCAGATTTCTTGAATTCCAACATGTAATCCAATAAAGGAGAGGTAGTTGCTATTATTTGCCTATTCTGGCACCATATATGAAATCTCTTCCATTGGCGCAGGTTGAAATATCATGTAGTAGACCTTCTGCTGTTTACCTCCTCTGAAGAGATCATTTCATTGTCTCAGAACCATAGAGTTGCCATGCCTTTGAATGTTTGATGACAAATGTCATTTCTGACATACAGCCTAACAATTGGAGATAGGTCCTGGCCGATGTCTGTGGGCTGGCTTGCATTATAGCAGTTAGGTGAACTAGAGTGGAAGCTACAGCCTCTCTGCCCAGATTTACCAGAGGGTCAAGGTAGGCCCTAATGAACTCCAGTCGCTGCACAGGTGTGAATGTTGATATTTTTTTTGTTGTTGTTCATTTGTAGATGTAGCTGTGTCTTTTCGGTAGCTGCTAGGGCCGCTTCTTGAATTGAGGCTTTGAGTAAGCACTTATAATCCAGATAGGGGACTATTATGACCCTTTGTCTGCAGAGGTGAACTGCCACCACCGCAAGAACTTTTGAAAATCCCCTTGGAGCCATAGATAATCTGAAAGGGAGTACTTTGGAGTAGAAACAATCTGTTCCCAGAGTAAATCTGAGAAACCACCTATGTGAGGGATGTATCGTTATGTGGAAATATGCATCCCGGAGGTCGAGGGCCTAGTGCTGGAATTATTGTTGCTAGCATGACTATCCTGAATCGCTGGGTCTTCCTGAATTTGTTGAGTCTTCTTAAGTCGAGAATGGGATTCCATCCTCCGGGATTTTTTCTGGGTTAGAAAATAATGGCAGTAGAAACTCTTCCCTCTGTGCTGTGTTCGTACTGGTTCTATTGTGCCTAGGCATATGAGACGGGTTTACCTCCTGTCACAGTAGGTGTTCGTAAGAAAGGGTCCCTGAAGAGGAATGGGGAGGAGGAGATGAAGATAGATTGGATGGAATAGCCAGTCTCGATTTCTAATACCCATTGTCTGATGTGATGTTTTGCCATGCTGGATGGAAAGGAATTAGATGGTCTCCGAAGGGATGGATGGTGTCAAATGGATCCAGCAACAGAAAAAGTGGAAGGTGTTTCTGGTCCTCGATCAAACCCTCAAAACTGTTGTTTAGAGGGAGGCTGTTGAGACGTTGAGGGCTGAGAAGGGAGCAGCTCTGCCTTGCAGGTCTCTGCCTCTACCTCTGAGGCTGGGTGTAGGGCACGGATCTAGATCTTTGTGTCAAGTAATACTTACTTTGTTCTTTCTTTTGTGTAGGTGTGTATATGCCCGAGGATCTCAGAGTCACTCTGGAGTTTTTCAGTGTGTGAAGGAACTCATCTGCTTTGGCTGCAAACAGCTTAGAGCCTTCAAATGGGAGATCATCAACAGTTAATTGTATCTCTTTGGGAAAACCTGAGAGGTGGAGCTAGGAAGCTTGTTGCGTTATTAAGCAACAATTTAAGTTATTAAGTTGTATCTGCGGAGTCCAGTGAAGCTTGTAAATCTGTGCAAGCTAGGAGTTAACCCTTGTATATGAAAGCTTTAAATTGTTCCTTTTTGTTCTCAGGTATGTGCTCAACAAAGTCAGACATTTTTGACTAACTGGAGTGATTATATTTGGCCATTAATACTTATAGTTTGCAATCCTGAACTATAGGGTTGCTGAAGAGTAAACTTTACAACCAAATAGATCCAATCTCTTCAAGTTCCTGTCATATCGGGTGGATCTGGAATGGTGTTGTTTGCTCTGCTCATTCATGGCCTCTACCACCAGAGAGTTTGGCGTAGGATGTAAAAATTGAAATTCCATCTCCTTGGAAGGGACATAGTATTTTTATTATTTGCTCTTTTAGAGGTGGGTGGAACTGTTGCTAGGGTCTGCCAGAAAGTCTTGGCTGAGTCCATGAGCACCCTGTTTATTGGGAGGGCAATCTTGGAAGAGATTGAAGTCTGGAGGATGTCCCACAACTTATGCTGTGACTCTGCAACTTTTTCCAGCAATAGCTTCAGTGAATCTGTGATCCTTCAAAATAGTTCTTGGAACTGTTTAAAGTCATCCCCCATCATGGAGAAGGGAGAATAATAGCTTCATCCGGACAGGAGAATGAAAAATTGGCAGCTGGGGTGACTTCCTGAGCCGAAATCTCCTCCAGTTCCTCGACTGCCTCTTCTGGAGGTTCAGAGTGTGATGGAAAATGCCATGACCTCTCCTTGTGTGGACTGGGAGGCTTCGGATAGTGTTGGCGGTACATTGCCCATGGGTCTCAGTAAGGCCACTGTGATGGGAGTGGCATTAGTGGCAGCATCCATAGGTGTATGCACCATCCTTGAGTTTCAGGTCTGGGGTGGTATTCATGTTTCTCTAGTGGACCTGGTCTGGTAGCTGTGTGGATAGGAAAGGAGTGATGGGAGGAGTAGATTTCCTTTTCCATCATCATCATCATCCTTGTCGCTGGATAAAGGAGGAGCTGATTTGGGTAGTGTGGTAAGTTGCCACAGTATCGAGCATGCTGGAGTAAGGTCAATACCAAGAAGTGGAGATTCCAATGCTGAGGAGACTAAAAGGTCTTTATGTCAGACAAATTGCTGTGGTATCAAAAGCATCAGTACTGAGGAGGGTGTTGTTGGTAGTACCAGTGCCTTTACCATGGTTGCCAGTGCCAAGGATCGTGTGCTATACACTGTGGAGGCAGAAGGTGGCATCACAGACTTTAGCGCTGCTGCACTGCTCAGTGCCGCATGTTTGAGCAGCTCCAGTGGTACCGCGGCAAGGATGGTAGGTATCCCTTTTGTGCCTTTTTCTGAGCCAACTCACTTAGGATCTTTGGCTCACATGGTAACCACAATACTGCACGGTCCCACTACTTCAGAGGTGGATGGTCTTGGTGCAGTTGGTACCAATGGGGGCTGATGGATCGGGGAATGTCTCTTTTTGAAGGGTTCCCAAGAAGGGGAGGTCAGAACCAGTTTCTTTGTCGGAGTGCTCCTTCCTCTGAGAGAATGGTGGGGAACCTCTGTCAGATGCCGCTGTTGCAGACCAATGCCCAGGAGGGGTCCGTGATCCCAGATTGGACGCTGGGCACAGTCTTCCCCATCATGAGGAATTTTAGCTGTAGGCCCCTTGCTTTCCTGGCACAGGCCTTCAGACTGAGGCAGTGGGACCATTTATGTGGAATGTGTGTCTCACCAAGGCAGCAGACACACTCCGAATGCCCATCAGAAACTGGGATTGATGACCGGGAAGTGAGGTGACGTTTAATATCTGGGGAGAATAGGATTTCTCCCATGAGGGAGGGTAACTACACTACAGTAAGGGGAACCCTAATAACTGAAACTTAAATTCCTAAGATAAGAAAAAAAAACTTTTTAAATAAATAAGTAAATTGGGAAGAGACAGGGCAGTTAACTATTAACTAATTAATTAACTAGTACTTTAAAGTTAAAGCTTGACTAAAGATAAAGATCAGAGGCACTGCCAATCGCTCCATCTCAAGCAAGGGGCAGTAGAGAAGGAACTAAGGGAGGGTTGGCCACACATCACTATGTAACTGTGTGAAGCCGCATGAGATGGGGACAGCACATGTGCAACCCAACTAGGCACTACTACTAAAAATCTCTGATTACAAGTACAGGGGTGCAGATTTACTTTAAAGTGGAGTACCCAAAGGGACACTCCTCGAAAAAGAAGCCTGGCTTATGATTGGCTGAAAATAGTCATGTAACAAGACAGTAAGTTTCTATGGTGTATCTCCTGATTGGTACATAAAACTAAAGTCTGGAGCAATGTCAAAAATCAGATCACATATTTAAATAATTTCATTCTGAGCTCAGGGGAAAAACGAGGACCTCCAACTTTACTTTCCCTTTTTAAAAGTTAATTTAAAAAAAAAAGCAATATATATACATTAGTAAAAGCTTTGTTATCCGGCATGTTGGGTGAATGGAGCATGCCAGTTAGTCAAAAATTCCAGTTAACTAAGAGTTATATGGAGGGAGGGAGTTTGGGTGCGGTTGGTAAAGTACCAGATAACACAGCTTTTACTGTATAAAAAATTGATGCCACAATGGAAGTGGTTTCCATTTCTCTCTCTCTCTGATATTCAAAAATATTCACAATTCATATACTGACTTACTTCAGTAAATATCAATATTTACTGTCTCTCGAGGTAATTGACCTCATATTTTGCCTCGATTAATATTTATTTCATAGGTAAGTAAACCCTGATGTTCAGTTTCTTTAAAAAGTGAATATTTCCTTAATATTGTTAGATCATGGTACAAATAAGTACCATCCTTCCATGATGAGACTGTGTATATGTATTACAGATTTTAGTGAATTACATTATTGCCTCTCTGTTTCCTCCCTAATTCATGTATAAACTGGAAGGAAGAGGATGAGATTTTACATGAAGATTGTTCAAACTCCCTGATCATTCAAGACCTGAATATTCTCACAAAATGCTGAATGCAATAATAGAAAAAACATTTTGCTCATAATTTATTTTATATACACAAGTTTTAAGGCAAATCAATACAGAAAGCTGTATTTACCTCAACATGTGTGAATGTTTGCTCATCACTTTCCTTAGTGCTGTCCTTGAAAATTGATGGGGTATTTCCATTTTTCATTTGGAAGTGTGTTTTACTCATATAACCATCAGGAAAGTCCTGTGCTCAGAAAATACAAACCAAAAACATTTTCAGTAATCATCTAAATATGCAAAGTTCTAACTGCTACCACCATTCTATAGAATAAATAAAACACCGAATTCTGGCACCAATGCTTGGCATAATGAAGTTCTGAAACTGCTGGCAGACGGTCCGAACTGCTCTAATCTTCAGTATCCCCTGATGGCCAGTTCAGAGCAATTCTAATAGCTTTAGTTGAAGACAACTGCCCCACTAATTAAAATAAAATGTTATACAGCTGCTAAGATAATGCATCAGTGCTAGATATCTGTGTACCCGGAGGGGTGGCACAAGGAAGCTATTGGAAAACATTGTACTGAGGTCTGGAAGAGAGTTGAGCAGCTGAGGGCATAGGTGGAAAGTCTCAGGAGACAGGAAATAGTTGGTAGGAGACAGACAAAGAGCAACATAGTCAAAGTCATTTTTAGTATCTGACACCAAACTTTTTTTTCCCCCAGGAACAGAATAATAAGACTATTCCAACAAAATGGCATGAACTACGTACAATTCAACCCCAGGTGGAGAAATTGTCCCATTTGCACTAGGTGGGCCTAATATGTATTGGATGAAAATAGACTCTTCTCAGAATTAGAGTGCTGATGACATTAAAAAAACCTAACTATTAACGTTCTTAGAACTGCATCATAGAGGAATGCCTGAAGCCCACTACCAGTAAAGCCTTTGAATGCTCATTAAAATCTGGATCTGATCTAAAACCTTTTGTATATAAAAAGACAGTTAGAAAAAGGACAGTTTCATAATATTACGATAACATCTATAAAAACAGTAATAGCAGAACAGGGGTTGATGGTTAAATTAAACAAGACATTTAGCATCTCTCTCTACTTGAGATTTCTGCCAAATGCAGCTACATTGATGTAGTCCAGGGTCGCCGCTTGTGTAGGTAAAGCCCCTGGCAAGCTGGGCCAGTTTGTTTACCTGCCCTGTCTGCAGGTCCGGCCAATCGCAGCTCCCATTGACCCAGAGCAGAGATCCGCGGCCAGTGGGAGCCGCGATCAGCTGGACCTGCGGACAGGGCAGGTAAACAAACTGGTCCGGCCCACCAGGGGCTTTCCCTACACAAGCAGTGACCCCTGTCTGAGAAACCCTGATGGAGTCAGTGTAAACCTATAGGATAGATAAGCAGAACCAATGTAAGAGAGGGCTCACACCGGTGCCACCTACCTGTGTAAATTCACAGGTTATGTGACACCAATTCATGCCCTATTCTGCTCTGCTGCAGTATATCTGTAGTAAGGGTTTGTGCCTGTATACTTGCAACCATTTAGTCACACGAAAACAAATTTCCCTAATTTCAGAAAACTCCTAGAGTTAATTTGGATTTTTCCCTCTTGGGTTGCATAACCTCACACACACAAGATCAGAATTGGGGTGAGGGGACCAAACTAACCCTAAACATGCTCTCATTTTTATCGTTTGGATGATTAACAATTTTCATCTATTTTTATAGATCAGCTTTTTTCATTTAAACCACATACAAGCATGATACAAATACTTTACAATATAAGGGCATTTACACCACTGCCTTGCACAGGGACCATTGCAGAGCTTCACTTCTCCATAAGGGGCATTCAAGAGGAGAGTTTGCCTCAGAGAATCACAGTTTCTGCAAGTGCACAGACCTCTGGCATGCAGAACAGCAATCTGCTCCATCCTTTAAGACAGAACAGCCTGGGCCTCAGACTCAGGGAAGATGGACATGGCCATGATGACCCTTCCTAGACTTCATTCCCTTTTTACCATAGGCATTGTGAAAGGTCCTTGCACAACTGCAGAAGGGTGGAGAAAGACTTTTGGTGGCTTTCTCCACACCCTGATATACATCCTTTAAAATGAGTTTGTCAATTAGAAATAAGATATGAGAGAATACGTTAATAATGGATTGCTGAAAAATGCACACGCTGAAAGGCAGCAAAAATGCATGGAGGACAATCAATAGTATCTGCATGCTAAGGACTTATTTCTCAAAGAAAATAAATAAATTGGGGTTTTATTAGCTGTTTCATTACATTTTATTTTAGACAAACAGAAAGCATATGTGTAACATCTGATGTAAAAGGATTCCATTCAAAACAGTCTCTGAACAAAACTCATTAATGTAGCTTTAAATTGCTTGACAGGGCTGCAAATTTAACTATAATTTAACTCTTTGGTTAATCTACCATTTCTGACACAGTTTAGTTAGTTTATTCTGATCTTTAAATCAACATGTGTTCCGTTCTGACACATTCATTCTCTCTTTTCTTTTCTATGATATTACAAAATATATTTAACTGCAGCATCTGTTATGGGCTATTTGTGTGCTTTGTTCTTATCAAGTTTCATACCTGAAACAAGATGATAATGTTGGTTATATATATATTTTGTTAGTAAACTTTTAACAAGGATATTTTGAAAAATTGCCTTGCTCTTTGCTTCTCTTGCTGACATGCTATATTTGTCTTTCCCCTAAATCTCAGTGGACCAAATTCACTGACAGTGTGCTTATACATGGGATGTCCCTGATGGCAGAAAGAGCTGTACCCTCAGTTTTGAAGTGCCATAAGGGCAATCCAAAAATTGGACAGAAATGACTGAAAAAATAGGCCTGACCTGAATAGCCAGAGAGCCCACTTAAGGGACTTTGTGGAGAATTTTCTATTTGTGGACCTCCTCGAGAGCTGCACCAGGCAATTAAACCTGCCTACATGGGCAGAAAATCTTTGGAGAAGAGGAGTGGAAGAAACATCACCTGCTCTCCACAGGGTTGAATTGCCCGAGGGAGGGGGGTACAACGAGCTCTGATGGAGCAGGGGTGGGCATGTAGTATATACTTCCCTGAACCAGCTTTTCCTGATGGCTGAAGAAGGAGCCCAACCTCTCTGCATGCTTCCAAACTCTACAGCCTGTAATTTCCCTGCAAGATATATCTGTGAAAGCCAGGAACCTGTGGAGTTAGTAATCTCCATATTTTATACCAGCAAGGTGGTAGGAAGGCACCTCTTGCCATCACTAGGCATAGGGGACCCAAGAAAGATAAGCATCTCCCACGTTACAGAGCCTCTCTAGTACAACACATATTTATGTATAAATGAATTAATACAGCTGTAGGGACTTTTCTCCTTAAAATAAGGGAAGATAGTTCGCTTATACTTAAATTGGCTTATAAATACGTGTAGATCATAATGTATTTGAGTCACAATAGCCTTTGACATGGTTACTCATGACTACATGGGGATGAGATTAACCTATTTACCTATGAAATAAAAATGATAAGGAAAGCAAATGCATACATGGCTTTGGCAGAGTAGCTGTAACTGCCTAATTTGTGCAATATTCAGTATTACTACCCAAATTCAGCTTCATCAAGTCTATAAGTGATGCACTCCTACACTGCACGTTGTAGTTCTCCCTTCACAAGAGAGGGTTATAACATAATATGGACCTCATCCTCCACATCTATACGTACAGGGGTTTGCTTAGACCCGGTGAGTTTATGACATGATAGCCTAATTCACAAAGTTGGATGATTTATCATTTAAATTTAATTTCTACTGAATTCATGAACAGTTCTACTACCCTGCCTTGCATGAGTAGTCTCGCTGACATCAAAGAGACTATTCATATGAGTATGGAATGCAGAAATGGGCTCCAAGTAAATGACATCAGCAACATTAAGAGTACACCAAACTGTTCCTGACACATATATGTATTGGGGGAAGGGAGGGGAAAGGGAACAAAAAACCTGTCTATTACCCATTCTGCTTTAAGACACTCATCTCTTTCAAGGGAAATTTCCTCCCTTGATTATCACTGAATAAATGGATGTTCTCCATGGCCAAGTTTTTATTACAATCTGGAATCAGAGAGTCGCCAACTTGGCCCATTAAAAAAAAAAATCTCACCATTTTTTATATGTGAGAACAAAAAATCTGTTTCATTTCACTATTTTCAGCCAAGCTTCTATTTCACAGAAAGTTCAAACTTTGACCCAAGTATTGAATTCCTGGTAGAGGCTCAGAGCATCTTTCTGTTCTGAATAAACTCCTCAGACACATATCCTTGGACTGAAATCTAAGGTTTCAAATGGCTGCCTATATGAAAGGGTGCATTGTAACTCTTTTGCTAATATTTTCACTCTTTTAAAAAAATGTGATTTAAAGAGAAGTTGCAATTTCTGGCTGAAGCCATATTCTTCTTTTACCAGAGTCCTCCTGCCTGTTTTGCAGTGAGAGTCTTAAATTCTAGTTTACAAATTCTAGTGTATAGGGAAAGTATTGTCACAGATCGACAAGCCTTCAATATATTTTAAAATATTATAAAGATGGCTTTAAACATTGCATATGATTTTCCCCAAAGTTTTAGAAAAGGATGAAGAGGTACTAAGTCACTAAATAGAATTACCGTCTAGTTTCTCAGCTACAGCCATCTTTGAATTTTCTAATTCTGTGTAAAAGGCCAAGCTCTCTGATGTGTCTGGCTAGAGCAGCCTGGGAGACGTTCTACCGCAACAGTTCTCAACCAGGAGTTTGGGAACCTCTGAGATGCTGCGAGCAGGTTTCAGGGGATCCTTCAAGCAAGGCTGGCATTAAACTCACCAGGGCCCAAGGCGGAAAACTGAAGCCCCAAAGCGCAAGGCTGAGGCCATGGACAGTGAGCCCTGCCATCCAGGGCTGAAGCTGAAGCCTGAGCAACTTAGCTTCATGGGGCCCCTCCCCTGCTAGCTACCCCTAACACTGGTTCTGGCACAGGTGGGCCATGGAGTTTTTATAGCATTCGGGGGGGGTGAGGGGGATAAATAAGGCAGCCTCGGCACAGAGAAACTGGGAAGAAAGTGGATTAGAAGTTGCTATGCTTGCAGTACCCAACAAAATGTATCTTGTTACCCTTGAGTGATCCACTCATGCCTAACTACCCCAGGTTTAGGTTCTGTATCCAGGAGTGTGGCACAAAATTTTCATACCAGAGAAGAGAATCTGGCCCAACACGTTCAATGATGAATGGAAAAGATTTATAAATGAAAATGGCAAATTACATCTGAATGGCTCATTTTGATATTGTCTTCAACTAAGTTAAAAGTAGGTGAGAAGTTTTCAGACAAGGAAAATGTGTGAGGGCAGAAAAAGAAACTGGACGGGAGAGGCATCATGGTTGAATGAGTCTAGGAGTCAGGAGACCTCAGTTCTAATCCCAGTGTCCCAGTAACCTGCTGTGTGATTTTGGGGAAGTCACTTCACCTCTTGGTGCCTCTCTTTATCCTCCTGCCCTGTGTTTGTCTTGTTTATTTAGGTCATAAATTCTCCAAGGTGAGAAAAGTCTCTCATTATGTGTTTTCACAATGCTTCGCATAATGGGGCACCACATTTGGGGTTTGGTTGGCTTACCAGCCTGTAGGACATGAGGGAAAACCTTGCAACAATAAGTTTTTATTAAATATCAAATTACTGCCCATACCTTTATACTTTTCCACTCCCAACCATCTCCTATTTGCTGTGAATGTTTAATGAACTCTGCACAACACTGCTTGAATCTATTTTCTTCCAGACAGAAGTCATCTTCAGTATGCAAGTTAAGTGACATCTGCACAGAAAATGGAATGTTAGTATTGGCAGCTGCAGTAAAAACTAAAAATAATTTGTGCTGATTTTACACGCAATCCAACAGTAAAATAACCAGTACATCAACAATTTTAAATACATATTTTTGTTTCATAAACTAAAATAAAGATTTATTTCTTTGATTGTAAGGTCTTTACGGAAGCAACTGTGTCTTCTCATATGATTCCAATCCTGCACATGTTTCCACCTAGGCACAACTTTACAAATATGAGTAGTTCTAGTAAGATCAAACTACCATATAAATTCTAGAGGCAGGCCCTCAACACTTAATGGGAGGGTTTCCCAAAGAAAGGGCCCAGCCCTATAAAATGCTGAGCACTTTCTGTGAGATGTGAGTGCTCTGAACCCTCATTTACACCACGAGTAGTTGAGCATTCTTAGCACTTCTCAGGACAATACACTGCATGACTAGGCCCCAGGGGTCAAATCCTGGTCCCACGGAAGTCAAAGGTAAAACTGCTGTAGGTTTCAACAGGACATAACAGCCCAGTGTGCCACTATGGCCAAAAGAGCTAATGTGATCTTGGGATGCATAAACTGGGGAATCTTGAATAGGAGTAGAACGTTCCTTTACCTCTATATTTGGCATGAATGTGACCGCTGCTGGAATACTGTGTCCAGTTCTGGTGCCCATAATTCAAGAAAGATGTTGATAAATTGGAGAGAATTCAGAGAAGAGCCATGAGACTGACTAAACAATTAGAAAACGCGTCTTATAGTGATTGAGCTCTTTGAGTCTATCTATTTAGTTTAACAAAGAGAAGGTTAAAAGGTGACTTGGTTACAGTCTATAAGATATACAAATATTTTATAATGGGCTCTTCAGTTAAGCAGAGAAAGGTATACCACAATCAAATGGTTGGAAGTTGAGGGTAGACAAATTCAGACGGGAAATAAGGCCTACATTTTTGACAGTGAGGATAATTAAGCACTGGAACAATTTACAAAGGTTTATGGTGGATTTTCCATCACAGACAATTTTAAAATCAAGACTGGATGTCTTTCTAAAAGATCTGCTCTAGGAATTATTTTGGGAAAGTTCTATAGCCTGTTATTCTGGAGCTCAGACTGGATGATCACAATGTTCCCTTTTGACCTTGAAACCTATAAATCTAGGACCAGTATTTTGCCCTAAAGCAACATTGTTTGAACAAAGTTATAAAAAAGCTAAATATTACAATGGTAACTCAAATTAGAAAATAAAGTCTGTCTTCAAACTGATATAAATTCATTGGGAACAGACTGTGGGATAGATTCTCTGCTGGACGTAATAGACGAGGGATACTGCAAGGGAGCAGATTTTGTGTCAGCCCCAGCAGAGATTAAAGCATTCCTCAATGTACTTTAA
This sequence comes from Chelonoidis abingdonii, assembly GCF_003597395.2. Lineage (NCBI taxonomy): Eukaryota > Metazoa > Chordata > Testudines > Testudinidae > Chelonoidis > Chelonoidis abingdonii. The sequence continues at coordinate 53,689,606 of NC_133774.1, read as the reverse complement.
TTAACACTGGCTGGTTATAGCAGGCAAGTGCCATCTACCAGTTGCAGATTGCCAGAACACAACATGATTCAACCACACCCTCTCCTCACCCACCTATAGGATAGGTTTTAAGGAGGTTTAGCAGATGCCAGATGGGGAGACCTGGCCAGTTTATAACCTCTTGTAGCACAAAATCTGGCTCTGTGTTTTTATGCTTTCTATAAGACATCATGGGCCCCGATGGTGCTATATACAAATATTTAATGATAAAATAAATAAATAATAAATAATTATGTATCATATGTCTGGGCAGTAAATGTGGGCTGACAGCCATACCTTCTCAGAGGAGGTGCTCAACAGCTAGCAAGATCTAGCCCTAAATCACTAAACTCCCACTCTCTCCACAACAAATGTATTTATATAATTCAAACCACATTATTTCCAGTGTGAATGGACCAAACCTGTCTATGTTTCCTAGACGTGAGAAGAGGAGAGCAAAGGAAAAATATGTATGATTAACATGTCAGTGATTCCTAAATTTCTCACTTTATTCGATCAAAGATGCAAAACAGCAATAAGTACAATGCATGTAAAGATCCTGAAGTTCTAATTAACATTTTAAATAGAATTATGTGTTTTAGTAAACACCTAGGGTAGGTTAAGGAATACCCTAGCGCAGAGAAAAAAACGAAGGGGGAGAGAAATATTGTGGTGAATATGGGGGAGACAATCTGGATGGGGAGAAGAATACAAAGGAGAAAGAGAAGGAAAACGAGGTGAGCCTTTCGAAGCACAGGAAAGGAATTACCCTGTACTCAACAAGGCACAAAGGGAAATGCACAGACAGAGGAACGGGTCTCAATAGCCTCGGGACTCCCTCTAAACACAGGATGGGGACTTTGGAGAGCATACAGGGCGCAATTTATAAAGACGGGGTGGGGGAATCCTGGGTGAAGTGCTCGGGACCCAGCATGGGGAGGGAATTCCCTCGGGACAGCGGACTGTAGAGGCAGCACACTCCCAGAGCCCGGCCCGCACAACCACACATCGCGGACAGCACTGCGCCCCTCCTCCGCCAGCTGCCAGTCTCAGCTGGGAACACTCAGCAGGCTCCACTCCTCCCCTCCCCGCATGGGAACGGCCCGGCTCGGGCACGCGCTACAGAGACAAGCTCAGGGACCCCAACGTAGCCCGCTGCGCATGCGCCCACGCCCCTTATGAGACGCAAGGCACAGAGCGCGAGTAGCTTCTCCGCGCGGGGAGGTAGGGGCGGGGCCGTTAGGAGGCGTCCCCCAGCCAGGCCTTAGCATGGCCCAAGGGCTGCCGAATGGGAAAGCCCTGCCCCCTCCAGCACTAGCGCCCCCTCGCGCCAGGGCAGCGTTACACATGAGCTGAGGGGCCAAGCGCTCGGGCCCTCGCCTCGGCAGCCCCGGGCTCGCCCTCTGGCTGAACCCCACCCCCCCCGGGGGAGAAGCTACCGTGTCCAACCCGCCTTGCCTAGCGGCAGGACTTGCCGAGCTGCGGGGCGGCCTGGCACAAGGGCAGGCGAGTCCCGCCCAAACCCCCTTCCCGCTCCAGGTGACCTGGGCCTTCCCGGTCAACGCCAGTGTGCGGCGCGGTCCGCGAACACCCCGACGGGCCCCTCTGCGCAGCTCACCTAGTAGCGAATAGCGGGTGAGCGCGGAACGTGCGTCCCTGTGCGCAGCGGCCACGGCGTAGGCTTAGTACGGGGGAGGGGAGGAAGCTCTGCTTAGCGAGGTAACGTGGGCCCGCTGTTCCTGCCTTCTCCCAGTCGCGGTGCTAATACGGCCCAAGCCCTGATGCCGCACTTCGGAGTGCTTGGGAGGCTCAATGGATGCGCGGCAGCAGCCAGCGAGTTCAACGAGCTCTGGCCTGTGACTCGCGCCCAGCCCATGTGAGCCTTTTTAATTAGTTCTTTATAAGCAGTGTTTTCCTTTTTCGAAAAAAAAAAAAAAAAAAGGTCGTAGAGCCCTTGAAGCTGAATCCTCTGTCAATTCCCAGAACGATTCTCTGAATAAAGGAAGTTTCCCCACATTAGATTATAACTTTCAAGTTACCACCAGGCTGGCATCAACTGGAAGTAGTGAGCCTACTATAGGCCAAATGTTCTGTATCCTATTATCACTTAGCTCACCTATCCAGTCCTTCGTATTTGTGGCATTTAGATGTATGGTGCTGAGTATAGCCTCGTATAGGCTCTAGCTCCTAACCGCTTTTAATGAATGCTACTAAAAGACAGATGGCGAAACCAGAGAATTTTTGTTCAGCTTGGGTTCACTACAGCAGCCCAGTAATCCTAGTTTTAGTTGAATACTTATAATGATTTATGTAGATTTACCTTTCCTACCCCGTGACCCCAACGAGAAAGTGTGCGTGTGTGTCGGTGACACTTCCTGTATTGAAAACAATGGGGGAAAAACATGGAGTAAGGATAGAAGAGATCACCTGAGTGTTATCACTTAATATGTCTAAGCATAAGCTATTGGTTTGTTGGAAAAATAATTTTAATTATTTTAATAATTTATTAATTTTTTCACAGCCTAAACCAAAGTATATCAGTCATGTACCTTTCTGGGCAAGGATTAACACTTTTTATTTTCTTTCAGTTTGTGGCTATACATGTCCTCACCTAAAACCCAATTCAAGTCAATTGGAGTCTCCACTGACTTCAGTGGGCTTTTGATCAGGCTCACAGTTTCACTACTACGCCTTTAGGCTGAGTAGTGAGCCAAAATTCAGGGGCTTGTGGGTTATTTCTGTTGGTGGGAGAAATTATGTATGTTCCATAAAGGAGTTTGACTGTTTCTTATATTTAACTTGAATGAATGGCAGTGGTTATGACATCCCACCGCACCCCCGTTTAAATGAGATTTAATTTAACCCCCAGCATAACATTATTTTCAGGACCATGGGTTACTTACTAGAGGGTAAATTTTATGCTGATTCAGGTATCTGTTTTGTTTTTTGGCTATGGCTAAGCTGTCTGTTTTGCAATTGTATTTAGAAGTTACAGTTTTTTTGTTAGGTGCTCAGAGGCATTTGAATAAGAATGCTAGAGAAATTATTTTAAAAATAGAGTGTGAACATTTTTCTACACTAGGGTATTACCAAACATGATTAGGCTACAGAAACAAGAATACATACAGCACATACAATATTTTAATAGGTTTAAGCAGAACATAAAATGTCAGGTTTATCAGTTTATCCAAGGACAGTATCATTTTTTTTTTTGAAGTTTTATGACCATTATAGAAAAGTGGGCAAGGTGAGGAATTGTTCTGTCAGCATTGGACAGTGTATTGCTCATTTTAAGTTCTGCATATGCAAATGATGCTTTGCAGTAGCTAGTTATAATGTAAAGTTTTCCAAATGTGCTCAGGGCCAGCTTTAGGCCGATTCGCCCAATTCCCTGGAATCAGGCCCCACGCCATAGGCGCCTTTTTAATTTTTTTTACGCACCCTGGCGGTGGTCAGCTCTGCCGGGGTCTTCCGTGGCCCCACTCTCCTGGCCGGAACTCCGGCTGGAGCATGGCAGCCCCGGGACCATGGCTGGAGCTCTGGCTGGAGTGCGGCAGCCCCACGGCCCCACACCCCAGCTGGAGCACCACAGCCCCGCAACCCCGTCCGGAGCGCGGCAGCCCCACGGCTTCGCTCTCCTGGCCAGAGCTCCAGCTGGAGCACGGCAGCCCCACGACCCTGGCCAGAGTGCGGCAAACCCCACATCCCCGCTCTCCTGGACAGAGCTCCGGACAGAGCACGGCAGCCCCGTGGCCCCGCTCTCCCGGCTGGAACTCCAGCTGGAGCATGGCAGCCCCGCGACCATGGCCGGAGCTCTGGCTGGAGTAAAGCAGCCCCACGGCCCCACACCCCAGCTGGAGCGCCATAGCCCCACAACCCCATCAGGAGCGCGGCAGCCCCACGGCTCCGCTCTCTTGGCCAGAGCTCCAGCTGGAGCACGGCAGCCCCACGACCCTGGCCAGAGCGCAGCAAACCCCACATCCCCGCTCTCCCGGACAGAGCTCTGTCCAGAGCACGGCAGCCCCGTGGCCCCACTCTCCCGGACGGAGCTTCGGCTGGAGCACGGCAGCCCTGCTCTCCCGGTCGGAGCTTCAGCCGGAGCGCAGCAGCCCCACGGCCCCGCCCGGAGCTTTGGCCAGAGTGTGGCGGCTCTGTTCTCCCAGCTGGAGCTTAGGCCGGAGCATGGCAGCCCCGTGGCCCAGCGACCCCCGCCGGCAATCTGAAGTGCTGCAAAGACTGGGAGCGCCGCTTGGTGAGTACAAGCCCTGCCGCCTCACCCCAGGAATTGGGCCCTGAACTTGCTAAAGCTGGCTCTGAGTGTGCTGTTTCTAATTTTCTGGATATGGAGACCTGAGAGTGCCCAGAGCATGTCTGTTAAATATTCTTGAGACAGACCATTCAACCAGCAGTGCATCATTGTTCTTATGATTCAGTTTTCAAGATTTTAGTTGTTGCTAGCCTCCTGCAAGTACATAGCTTGCTTTATATTCAAGTATAATTTCCCTTGGTTTTAATGAAAACATTAAGACTCCATAGATGTCCCTGGTTTGTGCATTAGCTCTCCTTAAACAAATGTATTGTTAAATGAGGGCATTATTTTGGAAAGCCAGAAGCAGTGGGTGTCCTGTGAGGTGGGCTTTGAACATGACTTTACTTTGTGTGTGTGTGTGTGTGTGTGTGTGTGTGTGTGTGTGTGTGTGTGTGTGTGTGTGTGTGTGTGTAGCTATATACACACACACACACACAGTTTGTTTCTTTTCAAAAGGAGGTTGTGTTGTGTTTACATTTTGATATTGGTGAATGAATACTCATTTTGGGTGAGTGTTAAGGTTATGTTGTGATGAATATTATTTTATTCTTGATAAGAACCATTTGTTTGTAATGTATTAAACTATTGATTTCCTTGCTTTTAAGTGCTTGGATTTTGAAAATTAAGTGATAAGTACATTATTGTCACTTAGCAACTGTAACTGATTTTTTTAAGCAAAGCTTTTTGTTTCTAAAATGTATTAGGGATGCCATTTTTGCTAAGAGGAAATATCTGTATTTTAAATAGGAGCATGATGAAGTGGAGTACCTCCTTGGAAGCCAGAACTTCTGAAGTCTAGTTCTAGCTCTGATATGGTCTTGCTGGGTTGGCCAAAGCAAGAAACTTAAACCTAAATATTGGTTTTTATCAAAAGGGGTCTCTAGAGTCCTGATCCGGCATCGTCAAAGTCAGTGGGAGCTTTGCCATTTACTTCAGTGAGCATAGGATCAAGCCCTAATTTGGGATGCCAAACTCCTGAAACCCAAGACAAAATGTTCTTATACCCAACTACTACTGACTTCACTTGGAGTTGTAAGGGAACAGCACCTCTGAAAATCAACAGTATTCAATGCTGAGGAATTCAAAATTTGTGGTCATTTTTGCAAATATAGGCTTCAGCTTCTCGCTATCTCTCAATCTGTAAAACTGAGATAATACTATACTTAGTTTACAGAGGTGTTGTCAGGATTTAATGTGTGTATTGAATATGTAGTGCTATATAACTATGTATTTAAAGTATTATTATTCAATGATTTGTTTTATATCCCCCCTCAGGGCTCAGTACCTTACTCATGGTGAGTATGTCACCATGCTTGTCATGTAAATGAAGGTGGGGTAGTTGAAATATGTGCATCACATATTACAAAAAAATGTTAACATCAACACCAGTATTGCCATATTAGTGAAATACTACATGAGAAGCAATGTCTTCTAGTGGTTAAGACCTTGTATTTCCTGGCTCAGCCACTGACCGACCTTGTGACCTTGGACAGATCATTTGATCTTTCTGTACATATGTCCATTCTTTGTCTGTCTTGTCTAGTTAACCTGTAAGCTCTTCAGGGAATGACTGTCTCAAACTATGTAGTTTTGCTTAGCAAATGGGACCGTCATCCCACTTGGGCCTCTAGGAGCTACTGGAATACAAATAATTGCACATTGTTGCAGTTTGTTATTCCATGAATACAGATAACTTCCTGACAGTGAAATAATTAGCGTTGGAAGTTCCATTGCTTTAAAACTTAACTGGACAAAATACTTTAGAAAACAATCCTGCATCAGTAAAGGGATGGAAAGCATGCCTGAAAAGTCTTTTGTATTTTTAAGTTCTATGATTCATTCCCAAGAAAAACTTCTTCCCAAAAGCCATCGATCCATCCAGTAATTCAGGCAACACTATCCCAGTAAAGTTCTCCAAAGAAATAATAATGTTCTATTTATGAATTGATAGAATTAACAAAACTTAATTTCACCAATCCCCCCTTAATGTGATTCAGATTTTGAGCAATACACAGTGGCTGCTAATGCTATTTCTGCCACTTTTTGGTTTCTGGTCGCTCTTGGTTTCCGATGCTAAGCACTATTGCTAAAGGAAATGGGCTAACAATCTGCTGCTGCCTATACCTGTCTCAGAAGGAAGAGCGCCAGAGATTTTCAAAAGTATTACAACAATGGAATATTGTAATTGAAGCCAAATAAAAATTAATTTATAATCAAAGAAGAATGCTCTGGCTTTAGTCTCACAGGGCTACCATGTGGCACACTTGAAAACAACATAGTACCTGAGAAATATCAAACTCTTTCTTTCTTTGCCGTACTTACCCCAACTAACCAGCAAATGTGCCTGCTAAAACAACAATTAAAAAAAGGAAGTGCTACATACAGTGAACATCTGGAGCAAGGAAATGCTGGGCCTAATCCTTCTCTCCTGAAAATCTGTAGCAGCAAATACCCATCCATGACTTGTTGCTTAATTTAAACATCCTTTTAAAATAATAAGGTCCATAGGACTTGCTCAAATGTCACATAACAGAGACACAAAATAATAATGTTTTACGCCCTTCTCTTTAGACTACACTACCAAACTGTTCACTTGTAATTCACTGCTGCTAGAATTGGAGAAGTATGGTTTTGAACATTGCTGTTATAGATGTAGCCTTTATCATCAAATAACTTTAACTTTATGACAGAATTAATAACTCACCTACTACAACCGTATGAAGTAGGTGAGTGTTTTTCTCTTCACTAGACAGATGGGAAAACAGAGGTTAAGTGACTTACTCAAGGACACAGCGAATCTGTGTCAGGACAGGGAATGGAACTTGAGTTCTTGGTTCTCATAGCCTGTACCTAGACCACATTGTGTCTGCCATTGTGTATTTGGATAGCTCAGTGTAGTTTCAAAAGGAAACAACTTGGGGGGTTAGGAAGAAGCATTCCTTATGGGAATTTTATTTCATACCTGCTCACTTCAGGGTTTCCTACATCTTCATCTGCCTGCTGTTGAAGACAGGATACTGGACTAGATGGACCACTGATGCGATAAAGCACTTCTTGCATTCTGATATTTTTTGGCAAATTTCCCACAGATGGTGGCTGTTTTGCTAGTATCTACTTTACTTTACTTTAAATTATAATAATCTTTTCTTTCAAACTTTCAACCTTCTTTCACAAATGTTTCACATCATCCTCTTTGTTACATCTGTCACCTTTCTTGTCTGTCTTTCAACATTTTCCACATTAGACTAATATAGATTGAATTGGGGCAGGGACTGTGGGTGAAATCCTGGTCCCAAAAAAGTCAACAGTAAAATTCCTGTTGACTTCAGTAGGTAGAGACCTGCGCAGATGTAAATTTATATCTGCGGATATAAATTGGTATCCGTGGAACCGCAGTCCTCTCCCGGGAACCACAGCGGTGAAAGGAGCAGAATGTGGGGCTGCCGCTCCCAGGAGCCAGCACCCCATGCCAGCAGTTCCTCTGACGCAGCTGTACTACTCCCTAGCCCCACCCAGTGGGAGAGGCATCGGCAGCTGTCCCTGGTCATGCTCTTGTATTCAAGCAGCACGCACGCCCCCCAATAGGAGACGCAGACAGCTGCGTGGAAGGGATGGGGACAGGACTGGGGGCAGCACAGCCATGCCAGAGGAGCTGCTGGTGTGGGGTGCTGTCTCCTGAGAGCAGTGGCCCCACGCTCTGCTCCTTTCACTGCTGTGGTTCCCAAGAGAGCCCTGCAGTTCCACAGATACTGATTTATATCTGCGGATGTAAATTTATATCTGCGCAGAGCTCTATCAGTAGGGTTGGACTTTCACCCTGTGTGTTTATTTCTCTAGACCCATGAAAACATAAGATGCTATATAAAAATTAACAGTTTAAGGCATCAAAAGGTGATAATACAAAACAGGAAAATTGGATTATGGGGCTCTGACAATAATTAAGGGAGCTCATTTGAAATAAAAAATATATACACAGAACCATTTTTTTAAATTAGCTTTGATTAATAATTTTTAAACCTAGTAAGATCACAGTCAACAAGAAAAAACAGCATCTGTAGACAATGGAGCAAAAGTCATTATAATAGGAGATTGTGATGGTATCACCATTATTAAGTTCTTTAATAGTCATACATCAAAACCAAAAATAACCAAGATAGCACTGTCAATTTCATTAAAACCAGTAAATCAGAATCTTCTAAGTCAAAGTATAATAATGTCTTAAATATTTTGTAGAGGATCTCAGCCACATCAGAGCTACATATCTGTTGTATTCCCAATGAGTGAGTTACTTAGACTTACCAGGTTAGATTCTACTCATATGCACATGGATGTCAGTCCAGAGTAACTTCATAGATTTTCAGTGAGATTCAGGTTCCTACGTCACTTTTGAAAATGGGACTTTCCCACTGCCTATAGACTACAGGAGTTAAATATCCATGTAAACAGTTTGAGAGTCCTCCAGTGGCACTTATGTTCTATGTTTTAGTAACTAGCCAGAAACAGCTATATAAAATTGCATGTTGTGTATATTAAATACAGTTATTTGGACCCATCATGTCCATGTGCTTTTTTTCATACTATTACAGTTGTGTAAAGAGCAAAAACCAAAACAGCTCCTAAGTCACTTAGGAACCTTTCAAAATTTAACCCAATAACATTAAAACTTCAGATTGAGTCACCACTAGGATCTAGTTGACAGGGTATAACTCTTCAGTTTGGCATTCTGAAATTATCAGTCCACAATTAACATTAGGAAAGCAAAGATGAATGGCTAAAGGAGAGAGTGTTCCATTCTTGATTCCTAGAAAGTTTCTTACCCCAAACTGATATACAATATGATGTTTAGAGAAGATTTTCCCCAATAAGGTAGACTGGGGGGAGAGGTCAAGAGTGAAGCTGACTACACAAGAAATAGCATACTGGAGCAGAACAATTATTATCAATGTCATCTGGTATCCTGCCTTTGAGCCTTTGCCAGATGTTTCACGGTGAGGTGAAAAGCCTAACAATGAACCAAATTGTTCAAAGCTAAACTATGGGACGAGAGTTCGTCCTGAGCACTGTTCTAATTCATCATGTGCCTTGATGCATGGGGAATGACTGATCTTGTATTATTTTCTTTCCCAATCTAACAGCAGATGCTCTTCTTATAAGGTCAATTTTTTTAACAATTACCTAGATAAAACTGCAAACAAGTTAAACAAAAAGAGCTTAAACCTCCAGCTACTTGACAAAATAAAAAGCAGTAAATTCTCTAGGTTGCACCATATGGTGACAGGTCTTCACTGATCAAAAAATGTCCAAATAGATTTCTGTAACAAAACAAGATAGATATTTCTGAGTAAACGTTGACTGAAAATAAACAAACTCAGCCAAAATGAACAATATATATCTACAACATTCTACACAAAATGTATTTAAAATGAAAGTGGAGAAACAGCTTTACTGTAGTAAAGCATAACAAAACTACAAGAGTCTTACTCCTCAGCCTTTACAATTCTCATTAGTATCATTCATTCCAGCTTTCTTTTTGACCAATCTAGAAGTGGCCATCATTACAAGCTGTTGACCACAGGTGTGCATCCTCACCAAAGTGGGTTTATTTTCTGAACTTTCCTCTGCTGCACTCAAAACATGTTCTTCGGAGCCTTCCGTCTTTACAGTTTTTTTTTTCAATGATTCATGCAAAGGCTGAGAACTTGAGCTTCCGTTGTACTAACACTTGGTGAAGCTAAATGAGGGAGAAAGGAAAAGTGGGTCTAGGTCACCTTTCTTAATGTTGGAGGTGCCTGGGAGTAAACTGGCCTCTCACAGCTGCTCTAACGTACACTGTCTGGAATAGTCTCTGGGGACTACCTTTCAGCCTCTTATCACTTCTGATCCCTACACTGTAATCCTTCTTACAAAGGTGACTTTAAGCTGGCTACATCACTGGGGGAATCTCCAGCACATAAACCTGACTGCATCTTTAGGGGAATCTCCAGGTTCCCGTTTAGAACAGCTTTAAGTTTCCTTGGCACAACTGACAGTCTGGACAGAATATCTGGGCCTAAATATTATCTATTTTGGACCCTCAGTTCTGGTTGAGAGTACAAACAAGATAAGGAAGGCCTTATCTAGACTAAGATTTAAAAGTACTGGCTAACACATGCTAACACACACATTTAAAAAATGTACTTTAGACAAGGTACATTGCCTTTAATATATGCTAAACCAGCCAACTTAAAGCCTTGACTCCTCCCTAGGTTTTAACCTGTCCATTTTAGAGTATGTTCAAGTATAAATTGCCTTGTCTGTTCTAGATTTCTGGAACATGTTTGTTAGTATCATGTTTGCTAAATATCCTAACACACTTTTATAACTTTTATAACATACCTTTTATCTCAACCTAGACAAGGCCTGAAGCTTTTTTTCACTCATCTTAGCTATGCTCCAAAAGTTAGAGAGACTTTCAGAATTCAAATCCAGCTAGTAAATAAAAATCAAGTTGTTCGTTAATTCAGCTTCTTAGTATAAAATCTTCCATAACAATAGCTTATTCATCCAGATGGAATTCTACCTACAGCATGACTGAACATATGCTATTTTCTAATAAAGAAATCATTGAATACATCAGGTAGAATGATATTCTGGAGAACACTTTTCTTCATTCTGTTCAATGAACCGTGCTAGATTACTTTACTTTTCTGATCCAGCAACTCTTGATGATTACCACCAAAGAAATCAGTGCTGAAGAGGACTTATCGTATGGTCCTGATCTTGCAAACCCTTACTCATGTGAGTAATCCCATTAACTTCAATGGAACCTCAAGGTAAATACATTGGAAGTTTTCAGTCCCCATTCCTTCTGTTTTACACAAGGCTTGTGGTTTCTTAATGCTTGTGGGAAGGGGGTTAACTCTAAAATCTTAGACTCAAATTACCAAATTCACCCCCGGCATAAGTAAGTGTACCTCTAATTATTTCATCAGAATTGCACACACTTCCACTAAAGATGAATATAGTCAAAATATTTCAGGTTTGGGAGGTGCAAAGGTTATCTAAGCCTCCTCATCTTTTGAGGTTCAGTCGTCATTACTTTAGTCACCTGCAGCATTTTTACGTGGTAAATAATACAATAAAAGTCACAGACTGTCAAGAAGACAAGGGGATGAAGAGCAGACTGTCATTGAAATTGGAATGATTTATTTAATAACACTGTGAAGTAGCACATTTTAGCTTCACCGATTCATCAGTGTCAGCTCTACTAATCAGTGCATGCCTCTGACAGCTCCTTAACATAACAAGGAAACTAATGGGGCCAGATTCACTAGTGTAACTCTACTGAAGTCAATGGGGTTACACCCTGAATAAACGTGGTCCTATGTGATCAAAACTAAACCACATCTAAGAGTTAGTCTACACTAAAAGTGCTACATCAGCACAGATGCATCTGTAGCATGTCTAGTGAAGACACTTTATGCTGACAGGAGACAGCTCTCCTATCAGTATAACTACTCCACCTCTGCGAGATGCTCTCCTGCCAACAGCACCAATTTTGGCAATACTTAGATTGCTGTATCTTGTATCATTTGGGGTCTGGAGCTTTTTCACACCCCAAGCAAAATATAAATTATATTGACATAAGCAGTAGTATATAGCTTCCCTAACAAAGGGAACTTTTCTGGGAATTGTCCTGAAGGCAACCGATTCAAAAATACAGGTCAATACCCCTGTATGTTATGTAAAAGCAAAACACAAAGCCAAAATAAAATATTGCTAATATAAATCTTAGACCCCTATGCTAAATGTGATTTGTGTTTTAAAGACAGGAGGTACAGTAATCTGGGTGTTACAGTATTTGGATATGGCTCCAATGACAAATTCAAAGACTCACCCAATACTAGTGAATGATGATGTATTCTGTTTTCCCAGCCCTGTTCCTTTTGTCTGTTATCCAGAATGGCCACTCTAATTCAAGCCACTCTCTGTTTCACTGCAGTGCTTTCTGACTTCTCCAATCTCTTCTCCATCCCCCACCAAAGTCTCTTGTGGGTCTGATTTCTCCTTAAACCCTTTCACACCCACACCTCCCAAAAAATCCTTATTGGCTTTTCTTCTTGTGGCTCTATGCCACCCTTTCCTTCCCAGGTCACCCCTTCTCTCTGCTAGCTCTGCCCCTCTTTTGATCTCCGCCCTCCCAATTCCTAAATCCCTGCAAGCTCTGCTCCTCTATTTAATCTTGGCATCATACAATACCCATATGTTTATGATGAAGGCAGTTTGGTGTTTGTAATCCCGGATTAGATTTAAATTAATTTTTAAAGACAAATTAGATTTTTTTTCCCCTTCATGCTGTCACTTCAGGGCAAAATTAAGGTAGTTGGGTGCTCTAACTATGAATGTTTATATTTTATCATATTTGGATTTTTTTTAAGAATAGCTTTAACTCTGAATTTCTTGTGTTTATAATCCTTGTTTGTGGAACAATTGCTTCATCCCATGAATGTATTTTACTTTAAATATACTCTCAAACTAACCCCATTTTAACATAGTTTTCGACTTTGAATTTCCATATTATACCGTCTTCTATATAATTCAATTGTGCAGTCTCCTCTGGAATATTGTGCACAGTACTGATCACCCCATTGAAAAAAATATTGTAGAACTAGAGAGGGTTCTGAGAAGGGCAGTGAGAAGGTTCAATACTGGAAAATCTCTCTATGAAGAGATGTTGAAAAGATTGAGATTATTTTAGAAAGGAGACAAATCAGAAGGGACATGATAAAAAAATACATAAAATAATGAATGGTACAGAAAAGGCAGATTGGCATCTGTTCTTTCTCTCTCTCATCGCACAAGAAAAAGGGAACACTGAATTAAATTAAAAGGTGACAAATTCAAAACCAATAAAAGCAAATACTTCTTCACACAACATGGAAGAGACTGTGAAGCTCCCTACCATAGGAAGTTGTTGAGGCCAAGAATTTACCAAGGTTCAAAAAAGGATTGGACATTTATATGATATCAATAACATCCAGAGTCATAGTTTATGATAAAAATTTTGGAGGGTTAAACCTCATACTTCATGGCTTAAACCAATCTCTCGCTATTAGAGATAAAGATGAGACCTAATGTTGGGGGCAGATTATCCCACATCTGCCTATTGTGGGATTCTACAACTTCCTCTGAAATATCTGGTACTGGCCACTGTCTGAGACAGGATTCTTAAGTCTGATCAAGTATGGGAATTCGTATGTTTCCATGCCTCCATAATATTTTTTAACAATTATGTGGTGGTTGCAGTTTAAAAATCTCTCCATTTCAATTACACACCCTCCATTTCAAGAGTTCTCAGATTTTTTCATGGTGTGGGTCTCAATGGAATGGTTATATTTTAAACCACCTTCTCTTACATTGACAAATGTGTGAACAATTTCCCCTCCCATTCATAATCAAATAACATCTTTGTATTGACTACTGCAGTTCCTTACATAGAAAAGTAATATTAGGATAATATTTATATATTTTATCTGTCTTTGATTTGATAAATGTTTGGTCCTTTTTAACTGAAAGAGCCTGGATACTTACAGAAACAGCTGAAAGCAAGAAGAAGCTATCATCATCCTCAGATATGAGACATCTTTGCACCTCTCCAAGCTTAGTCTGAGAACAGCTGCTCTATTTCATTTGATCAGTCTGAAGAGCGAGTATGTCTAGAGATAAGAGCATGAGGTTGGGTGTCAGAAAATCTGAGATCTATTCCTGGCTCTGCCACTAACTCATGTAACCTGTGGCAAGTTATTTGCCCTTTTATTTTCCCATCTGCAAAATGAGGATAATGATAATTTAAGAGGTATTGTGAGGGTTAATTCTATAATACTTATAAGGTCATTTCAGATTCTCAGATGAAAATGTTCATGTATAGAAAATCAAAATACAATTATTATGAAAATACACTTTATTGTTTCATGTAAAAGAGAATGCAAGAGAGGATGATGAGATAATCAAACCACTGAAAGTGAAAGACACTGAGACATGACATTAAAGAAGAAAAATTAATACCATCTCACTCAGTTCACAGAGCTCTTTTCTAGTAGGGAACGTTCATTTCCTTTATTAGTTCTTTGCATATTGATGTATGAGACAAGATACAAGCTGGTATAAAATGATTGGGAAAAGGAAATTGTAATAATGTAATTTAAGGGCCAAATCTTGTAACCATTACTCCTGCAAGCAATCCCACTAAACTCACTGAGACTACTCCTGTAAGTTAAGGATGACTTTCAGGATCTGGCCCTATATATATAAATGATACTTGTAACATTGGATAATAGTGTATTGTAGATATCACATGGTTTTATTATAATTGTCAGGTTTTGTAGGCTCAAGAAAAACTGTGCCCTAAGATTGATCATTTTTTTATGTATTAGACAGCCAAGGTCAGAACTAATCCATGTTGCCATCAAGTCCCTTGGCTGCTCCTCAGCTAATGTTCCTTCTGAAACTAATGTTCTTTTTCAGAGACTATTTAGTACTTCATGAGATGAAGTATCTACAACTCAATCCAGAAAAGGCTAAAGGGATGACATTTATAAAGCTCAAGTTGCCACAAATCTGATTTAACTATAACTGTACTGGGAATGATGTAAAGTCAGACATAAATGAGATATAACACTAAGAGAGTGGAAGTTATACTATCCTACATTTCACTTATTGAACTTTCTTAAATTTGTCTGCTTGTTGGGATTACCATAGTATCATGGAGGTTTCAGTAGAAATATAATATAATCTATAATTGGGATTTGCATTTATGACCCAGTCCAGTGTAGTCAAAAGATAAAACCCCCGTTTCAGTAACATAGATTCAGCCCCTTAAAATGAACTAAAATCCCTTTGTTTCACACTTTAATGATTGAATTTAATCTCGAGATTTGACCCAATAACTCTTCAAAGAACAATTGCATTTTATGTGTAATATTTTGAATTATGACTTTGAAAGAGGAAAAATTTTAAAATGCTCTTTTTTTATATTTTGTCCTGGTTTCCTATATTTCTTTGGGTTTCTCTGTCTAAACAACCAGAGAACTTACAAATCTGACTTCTCTCATACATGCATTTAGACATAGGCCACTTTTGAACTTTTAAAATGAAACACAAAAGACTTATTTCCCTTTTATTGTCATATCCTAATTGAATTCTGTCAAGATTAGCTGATGCAACTGCTCAGTTCTGTCTGCCACTTCTGTTTTCCAGTGCTGCCAGCCATCAAACTTTTGGTGAAAACAAGCAGTTTTCAAAAGCCATAAGCATATTACACCAATGAAGGCGTGTGCAAATTTTGGTTTCTGTGACTTACACTACCAGGACTAAAACTATCAAAAAGCACAGATCACTCACATTTTTTCTTAATCATTACAGATAATTTTCTCTCAGCCATCATTTCCAGTCCAACATGATCTCATTTACTTCCAAATACCAGTAAAACAAAAAACAAAAAAAAACACTATATATCATATTACTAACAGTGCAGTTCTTTAAATCCATACCAACCTTATATTAATCATCCAAATGTAATCATATAACCAGTACACATTGCTGGGTGAAGGGTTCATGTTGGTTGTTCAAGATAAGTGTGGTGATACACATGAGCAGTGCGTGATGGGAAGGAGATGATAGAGGTTAAGAAAGGGAACTGATGACTAGAGCATAGATGGGTGCTTATTTCCTTGCTTTTACAATTTGTGTTGGTTATGCAGAATGGAACCTTAATTCAAAATTAATAATTTTTTGTGTATGGGAATAATTCTGATAGTGATTTAGAAAATATCTTGTGGGAGCACAGTGACTGGGTAATGAGGCTTGTAAGCATTGTAATTACAGGTAATTATAGAGCCATACCTATACAGGTAAGAATGAATTAGCTAAAACGTTAAAATACTCATTTAAGAAGCTCAATAATTGATTACGGGTTGTGTGGTTACATTGCAGCACATAAACTTCATGAGTGTGTTGGCACTCAATCTTTATGTGTATCCATATTATAACTGCAAATCCCTTTGTGCTTTATTATTTACATACTGTCTTTTTCAGAAAGTGATAAGACAGGTTTATAACATCTAGGAATGTCAGCTTGCTCTATGCAGCCAAATACTAGTCCTCATTTCAGACATCAGTCCTCCCTAATCTTTAAAAAAAAAAAAAAATCCCAGCCTCCCTCCCTCAAACACACACACATAACAACTCCTAAAACTTTATACAGAAATAGGCTAAGATGCTGTAGTAACTCTGTTGTTTGCTGTAGTGTTCTTACTCAGCCAGGTAGTCCCCTGGGGAAGGTATAATGGAGAGAGTGCATGTTAGAGTGGGAACTCCACTGCCCTTTGAAACATGCAGCATACCCTCTCTCTCTGCCTATCCAGTTCTGCTAGCTATCCAGATGGATGGGAATGTAGTTTTTGTGAAAATGACACCTCTCCACTGGGAAATGTTTCCTTCCTAGTACTTCTGCCCTCCTTTCCAGACTGATTCCAATGTTTGGTATCACAGTCACTCCCATGGCAGAGTGTCACACACATTATTAAAGATATTGGGAGGAAAATGATTAGAAAGAAGAAAGCTTCTTGTTAAGCAGTCATAATGGGAAAGTAAATATATATGAGTACTTGGTCATTAGATAGGATGTTGTTAATGAAGAACATTTCTTTAAAGTTTATGTCCTTAACTTACAACAATAAATGCCATTCTTTAACAGATAGTGTCAGACAGAGACTGCAGACAGTCCTGTAGATCACAGGTTTTTGTTTGTTTGTTTTATTTTACAGCCGTCCTGTGCCAGTGTTGGCACACAGGACAGAAACCAGTCTCTTCTGTTCCTCTCTGTCATTTGCTCTGGGGTGTTGAGATCTACTGTTTTGCCCTCGCTGCTAAGGGTTCTTGTGCACCCACATTTCCTCACACTAGTTGGCTTCCATTTGACAACCTCATGTGGTAGTCTGTGTGTTGGAATCCGGAGTACATGTCCATATACATCCGGCACTTCCTTCTGATTCTGGTGGAAACAAGCTGCTGGTTGGTTTACTTCTCAGATCTCTTTATTGATGATGAAGTCTTTCCAACCAATGCCCAGAATCTTTCATCTTTTCAAAGGTCTCTAGTTTTCTAATGTTTTAGTAGCTCTCCAGCTCTTGCAGCTGTATATTAGCACTGAGGTTATATTTGAACTGAAAATTCTCGGTTTTGGTGCTGTATATCTTTCTTTGCATTCCATGCATTTTTGAGTTTAGTAAATGCTATGGATGCCTTTCCTCTTCTTGATGTTACTTCCTTCTTGAGATCACTGTTCACTAATATGGTGCTGCCCACATAGATGAATTGTTCTGTTGTCTTGATATTTTTGCCTTCTAATGTGATGTTGCTGATTGACGTGGATTTCAAGAATGTTTGTTTTAGAATAACTAATTTTGAACCCCACCTGGCCTGATATCTTTGTCATGGTTTTTCAGGGGTGTCACTCAGTAGCACAGCATCAGCAACAAAGTCTATGTCTTCTAGACATTTGCCACCTCCCCATGCTATACCAGTGTTTGTGTTCTAACATAACACATTTGATCACAGTAATGCATAATATTTCCTGTAAATGTGTGCAGGACAAGTTCACACAAATGTGAGCTTGTTTGGTTTTTTAATTTGGTCTCATTTTCCTCAACTGAGTTTACTTCTCATTGGTGAATAACAGTGTTCACCAATTACATTTATTATTATAAGCAAATGTATTCTACTTTACAATGACTTTTCATCTACCCTTGTATTTATATTGCCTTTATTTAGAAAGCTGATTTTACTAAAGAGAGACACTCAAAGAATTTGGAGCCGTATGTTCTTAAACAGTCACTACTGCTTAGCAAAATCCTTCATAATCTCAGCTGGTTTCAACTGTGACTGCCCTGAGTTAAGATTCTCCAAAGAAATTTCTTTTGAATAAAAAATATTCAGCCATAATTTACAATAAGTATGTGTTGTTTTGAAATGCCTTACATTTACTCTTACAAACTTGAAAAACAGGGTCAAAGCTGGCTCTGTATTGACCAAATTAGTAGGGTCATACTGCTGTATTTAGCCACACTATAGCAGTCATATTCAATTTATCAGTGTAAATACACTGTATCTTGCACACACCAGAATGTGATATTTCTAGTCACATCACTGATGCTAAGGTTTGGCACTGGAAGTTTAAATACACAGGTTAAACAGCAGAGATTTACTTTCCCTTAAATTTACTGATCTTTTTCATATGTTTCTCATATAAGATATTCTGTATCATACTAGGAAAGTGACAGGAAAGAAATTCAGAACTTCTAATTAGTATCTAATGGAGTTGCCAGTTATTTTTAGTATGTAAAATGGTTGGCAAAGGTGTATGATGTGTCAGTAATTCAGTACAATAAGTACATATTATTATTCTGAACAATTAGTAGAATGGTGGGACATCTTAAAGCTTTCGTCACAAATTGAACATAGTTTTTTTTTTTTGCACAGTTGCTCCGTTATGTAACTAGAAGTTACATATTTTAAAAGCCATTTTACATTGAATATGAAAACACTGTAACTACCTGACCAAAAATGGCCCACTGCAAAATTAAACTCAAACTTTGCATTATTACCTATACATTAGTGCTAATCTTGCATTAAAACATTCTCATTATAGAGCTGTAGTAGCCGTTCCACAATTAAAGTTACAATTAGCTTCCCACTATAGGCTTGATTTTTAAACCTGCACTTTCACCTCCCCCTAATTGTTTCTCTAATAAGAAATCAATCTTAAAATTTTGTATCTATCATTATGGGAAATTTGTTAAAAGTCATAAAAGTAGTTCTAAAGTTATGGCATTTTGAAAATGTGCTTATCTTTTTTGAAATATTTCTCTGGCTCAACGTATCTCCAGAATGGCTTTGGTTAGATATACCACATGTGTTTGCAGTGTTGCCCTCATTAAGGAGAAATGTCTTAGTATTTTAGGAAGAGCAACGGATGGGTTAATAATAGTTCTTACTATGTGTACCTTTTATTTTTATTTATTTTTATTATTTCTTTGGATTTATAAAAGAGGGATTTATCCAAGACTCCAGATGACACAGCCACAAATTAAGTAGCTGTTTATACAGCAATATTTAAATGATCATTATTATCATTTATACATATTGTGCACACAAAAAATACATTTTAAGAACATTATTAAGGTAGCAAAGTCAAAGACTCAAAAGCTAGGAAATGATAGCATTGAAGTTGCCTGTGAAAACTTAATTCAGCTCCTTTGTGCGTATACGTTATGATACAGTTTTAATGCCATATTTTTTCCACAGCACCCGTGCATCATTCAGTGCACTGGATGGTCAGTGCTCGTTTAATGAGCAGCTATTCAGTATTTTGGTTTAGTCTCATTGTTCGGTGTGGCCCTGTGCCTTTTTTACTGCACACACTATTCAAACCCTGCCCTGAAGACTGAGTTTTTAATTTCCGCAGGGGCTATATTACAGCACTCATCTCTGTAGTATTAGTTTTTCACAAACATTAAATAATTTATCTTTACAGCACTTCTGTGGGTGAGGAGGTGCTAGTATCCTCATTTTATAGATGGCAAACTGAGGCACAGAGAGATTAAGGTAAAAAGTGTCCACTAATTTTGAGTAACCAATTGATGCTGATTTTTTAGCATATGAAGCATTATATAGCACTCTGTATGTTTAAAGCAGCCTCTATTGACTTCAGCTGCAGATGTGAGTACTCAGCATTTCTGTAAATCAAATGTTAAAGTATGAGGTAGGGCACCCATACAATGAGAAATACATAATGAACAGTTGTGAAAAGGCTGATTAAGTGGCTTGACTAGCATCACATAGGAATTCTGGAGAAGAGGCAGGGATAGAACATAATTCCCCAGGACAGCATTCAACTGCCTCACCACTCTTCCTGCAATCTCCTGTCTCATACACCATATACCTTCCAACTTCTGCAACAAATAAATCAGGGGGCCAACAAACAAGAGCCTGCTTTACTACACAGCCCTCATGCATCCCAGAGCAGTTCATCCTACACACTGAATGAGGCAAGGTGCTTGTAAAATAATTACTGTACTATTTATAGACTGTATTATAGTGCATATACAGAAGGGGGATATAAGAAAGTTGCACTGGCAAACTTAACTCTGGCATCTCCTAACTTTTGAGAGCTTGGTGTTGCAATCTTAATAACGTCCAGTTAAATTGAGCTTTTTAGTGTGTAATTTCCTGAGTTTTCAAAAAGCATACTGAAAAAAACAGAAATTCCATCATGTGGCATCATACTGATACCTACATGCTGCTTCAATTGTCTGGGAACCTTTAGATAAACCACACAAGCCTCTGCCACTTGATCTAACAGAGTAACTGATAGCAGTAGTAGGATTTCATCCTCTCTGTGGACCAGCACTAGAAAGGAATGAGGACATTTTCAGAGATATTTGCTGATAGCAAAGGAAATGGTAAGTCTCAGGAATCTTGGGTACCATTCCAGGCTCTGGATGGGAGTGTTGCTCTAGCGCGCACAGAGTCTTCTCCCCATTCCCCACAAGCAAGACCACTTCTCCTCTGTCCCCTCCAACCTGTTCCCCCCCCCTTCCCCATCCTCCAGTCACCCAGGCCTGATCTACATTGCAGGGGGTCGATCTAAGTTACGCAGCTTCAACTACGTGAATAATGTAGCTGAAGTCGACGTACTTAGATCTACTCACCGCGGTGTCTCCACTGCGGTGAGTCGACGGCTGTCACGCCCCCATCGACTCTGCCTGCGCCTCTCACGGTGGTGGATTACAGGAGTCGATGGGAGATCGCTTGGGGGTCAATTTATTGCATCTAGACTAGATGTGATAAATCGACCCCCACTGGATCGATCACTGCCCACCGATTCAGCGGGTAGTATAGACATACCCCCATTCACATGGCCTATCCCCACTGGGTCCCAGTCCAAATCTCCCTCCCCATGCTTATTTTTCCATATCATTGCCTCTCCCCCAGATCTTTGTTCCAGTCTCTTTGCCAGAAAGTCCTGGTTGCCCCTCACATCTTGGCTCCTCTTCAGATCTGTCTTCTCTCACCACTCCCTCTGGCCCAACTGGTTCTCAGTCCCAGTCTCCTTCCCCAGCCAATCCCATGTGCTCATCCAATATAATCTGTCCCCCACCTATTGGCTCTTTGCCTCCCTACCTCCCAGTCACAGTCACCACTCCTAAATCCCAGTTCCAGTTTTCCCCCGCACTCCAAGTCCCTGTCTGTTTCCCTCTCACCATCACTCCCATCTCCAGTCTCTGCTTCCTCCCCAGGCTCCTTGTCTCAATCTATTCCCTCTATCCCCATTCTCTCTACTGCCGATCTACCCCATGTCCCCTTTTCATTCAAACTGGGTAGCTTCCTCCTCCAGGCCTCTTGGGCCCAGTAGTGGGATCACTGAGAATTCTAGGAATAAATCCATATTTTCAGTTCAAGTGCCTGGACCTAGACGCAGTGCAGCCCAGAGCTGCAACTATAGATACAGTCCTGCTCAGTTCTGGAATAGAGCATGCCAAAGGCAGATGGAATCTGAATGGAATTTTATTGCTAAAATCTAAGATATTTAAAGATAGGCTCTGTACTGAGCATGTGCAAATTTAGTCAGATTTTTACAGGGATGGAAAAAGGTATACGACTGACACAAAAGCTAGCCCCTGCCAAGTTTCAAGTCTCTCCACCTCCAAAGCAGGGAGGTGCTACAGATTTTCCAAGAAAAGGCTGACAAATTCTTAACATGAGCAAAACAACATATTTTTCCCTAGCATCATTTTCAGAAACAGCTGAACCATTTTGGCTGAAGTTTTCCAAAAAATTCAGACATGTAGCATGAAAAAGTTCAGCCCAAATAATTAAAGTTTGGCAAAGTTAAAAGCAACTGAAACAGGTCTTACAATGGGAGATATCTTGGAAACTTAGTAACAGGCATCCCTACCAACCCCCCCCCCTCCCCCAATATATATTTATAAATGTAATTATTTCTAAAATAAATGGATCTTTTCCCATCTTCAGAGTTTTCTGCAGGCATGAACCAAATTTAAGGTGATGGGTGGGCATGGACTCGGGGGAAAGATACAAGGCAAGGAATAGGGATGAACAGAGGTGGGGAGATATGGAGTGGGATGTAGGGGCACAGGTTGGGGTAGAAAGCTGAGGACACATATTAGGATCATTTCTGAGAGACTAAAGAATTTGCTGTCATGGTAGGAGAATCAGTTTGGAAGGAGTCTTCAGAAAGAAGCAAAGATGGAGAGTTTGCCTAGTGTCTCTTTTGTTCTTCATTCCTCCACACACCATATTATGAATCAGGTGAATATGAAGTGAATTCTGGGCTCATTACCCCCTTCCTGGGCTTCTCCAGTATTGCTGCCATCTTGGACATGCAGGAGGAGGCCTCCTAATGTCTTATCAATAGGGACCTCCCATCTGCGGAAAGCTGAAGTAGCTCCAGTTGCTGCTCCTCCTTTTTTTGTACCATATCTTTAAAGAAGCTGTTCTTCTGCCTTTTCCTTTCCTTATTAAAATGAACAAGTGGTTCAAATGTTCTGTTTCTCCAAATTCCTCATGCGCTCTTGTTTAAAAAAAGCCAACAGCAGCATTTAGGTTGTTCTGTTCTTCCCGGTCAATTCTATGGAAGGAGCCAACGGCTTCCTAACCCCATTCAGACTGATTTCCCAGCCAAATATTATGCTTATCCTGAACAAGTGGGTGAGCTGTTTTTTCAAGCCCTGACTATAGGTGATTTCATCTTCATATTATTCCACCTGATTTACACTACCCTCATACATCCTTAAAACTTGCAGAAACAAATGTTAATATAACCATTTACCTATCTACATACTAATATGTGATAGCTCTCTTCAGCTAAAAATCCCATTTCTTATTCAAGGGATACTTTTTCAATATAATTCTAACACATACCACAACATTACTCATAAAAAAAACCACATATGGCAGTAGTGACACAATATAGTTAAAAATACAAACTTGCTAATCTACATACACTTACCTAAACCTACAACACCTTATAATCAACACATTTCATAACACCAAATAGATCAAGCATTCCAATTCAGTTCATATAAAATGTTTTTTTACTCCACAAACACATCACTTTATGAGAGAACATACAGAACTCTGACATAAATTAATGAACCCTGGAGCTATTCTTCTTTTGAAATCTTTATTACAAATTTCACAATACATAAAAACAGGATGCATCTTACTACCTTTACAGAACAAAACAATGGGCTGAAATTAAGTTTGGGTGGGTGGTGTAAGTTGGGTGGAGAGACAGTGATGAATGCTTATATGGGTGTGGGGAACTGCTTAATCATTTAACTATTCATTTCCAGACATTCTAATATTTGGGTATTGTAGAATATCTAGAATTTTGGTAAAGAAAGCATAATATTGGTTTTGGGTATCAGCTGAACTCCAATGAAACATACCTTCAACTTCTACCCTTCTTTAAACAACGCTTTTTGTTTGATTTAGCCTCCCTCATTGTTAACTGAAACACTTTTTTAATTTGTAGATACATTTATTATACAATGTGAGAGCAGTATATGACCAATTGTCTGAATATTTCATAATACTCCCAATATCCTACGGCCTGGGAGCACTCTTCATCCCTGGAGTAATTCTGTGTAACAACAATTAAAGTCTTACTCAAGTCCCTGAAAAGAAGCATTTTGTGTTGCTTTAGAGCAGTCTTCTTCAACTTAGTCCAAGGGGAGCCATGTTCACTCCTCCTCTGACGGAGAATGTTTCCAATGATGCAACACTGCTATAGGTCGACTGTAAGTGTCTCAGTTGTACAGTCCATGGGCCTAGTATTAAAGAACATGCAGGTCCGTTACTCCTATGGACAACTCTGTAGCACCTGGAACGATCTGGCTTCACAGCAGTCCAGAAGAGCATGGTGACCTCATTTTAATGAATTCCTTTTCCTTTGATTAGCTCTGTCCAAGTCCTGGCCCTCCTGCTACAGGGGGAACCCTTCTTTTAGGATATAATTAGCACTTCTCAGGCACAGAGCATGTCCAGGCCACAGAGCCACGTTCTGCACTTATAGAGCAGCAGAGTTAAGATTTGGCCATACATCCTTACAGTGTAGTCATGGACCCAAATATAATATTTCATAGTCATCCTTAGCAATCTACAGTCTTGAGTAACCAAGAACTTTCAGAAACAGTTACCTGCACTCAATAATGGTTGACAGAGAATCTCATGGAAAATGCTACTAAGTATTTTTCTGATTTGTTACATATTTATTGTTGTTCAATATTAAAGTATTTTAAATGGTCAGAAAAGTTCTTTTGTGCACAGTGCACCTTGGTACTGCCCATATTTACTTCTCATGTGTCTTGTTATTTATTTAGTTGATTGACAAAATCAAATTTAATACTACTGTGAGTGTTGAAGAATCATGCTAATGGGAGGAGTTAGGCAGGGACAGGAACTGAGGTTAGGACAAGCTGGGACTTTATTGGTCTTGCATTATCATGAACAAAATGCTCAGCTTGTTTCTGATTCCAGACTTTCTAATGGTGATGATGTACCTGGCTAAAAAGTCCATTCTGTAGCAGGATTTTCACACATAGAGTTGAGCTTGTACTACTGGCAGTTAGCACAATCTTGTTTAGAGCTGTATCGTTAATGGACTATAAATATAGAACTCTAATAATTTCTGCAGTGTCAATTTTCTGACCACATTCACACTTTAAAGAGCCACTGAAACATTAAATCCATCACTCAGCTGCTTATTTTCTTTTCTTGTGTATATTCATTAAGCAGGCCACATACTAAGTGGTCATTTGGAGCATTATCTACAAAATTCCATAATTTACTATGAGCCAAAACATTTTTAAGTTCTGCTATAAAAAAGAAACATTTTAAACTTCCTTTAGGTCACTGAGGTAATATTTAAAATGCTCTGCATGATTAATGAACAGTAGAATGGCAACCAGTACATGCAGGAATAAAGAACTGAATTAGCCCAAGTACTCCTAAATACAGTAACTGTGAGTTACCAAAGCTTTCTTTAATATTTTTTCCTTATAGGTAAAGGAATGTCTGTAGGAATTAAAAAACACTATGCTAATATGCAGTTTTTTAAAGAAAAAATACATTTTGAATATTAAATATATTTCTAATTCATTTAAATTATAATTCTTATCAAGAGTCTGCAAAACTATATATGTTTGCAATCTTTCTTGTCTATTTTTAGCATTATACACATTTAACTAAACATAAATACAGAAACTTATCACACTTTCAGTATAGCATATTTTCATTAGTTGTACTGCTAAACATGTAAAAACATGTTACAGGTTACAAAACAGCAATAGATTTCAACCGCAGGCAAAGTAATCTCAGATTAAAACTGGCATCAGCACTACACAACTGACTCTTCTACAAAGCAGCACTCAGATGATTATTAGCAACAGCAAAGAAGGGAAAATAAAGTGGGAGAGAAGATTTTAGAAGAACATATACATTATTAGTCTCTTTGTACCATGGAAAATCCTGATTTCTATGATCCTTCAGTTTTGTTCTTCTTCCTCTTTATAGGACTAATGCTGCACTACTGAAGTCAATGTGAGTTTTGCCATTGACATCAATGAGAGCAGGACTGGACTCCAGGAGGAGTACTGCCTATTTTAGACTGAAATTTACTGCTATTCCTCACAAACTTAATACTACCCCTTTTTACAAATGTAAATTATTATGCTTTGATAAAACCCCATATATGTACAAAACAAGAGAAAATATTACAGCTACAACTGGATAAACAAAATTTAAAAAAATACTGAGAGAGATATGGAATAGATCACAGCCCCCAGATTAACAGTCATAAAACTAGCCTGAGCTATACCATTAAAGTATATGAATTTCTTGTCAGTTCTGGAAAGTGTGGATACTACCCATATGATGCAGATATTTTGTTTAAGGTATAAAATAAAAATCACTATTTGAAAAGTCATCTTAAATATGCAATTAAGACGTGATTTAAAAATATCTTATTTTGGATGAGATGGCAAAATCCCAAGAAACAAACTAAGATTTTTTTAAAAATAAAATGTACTTTACAGTGTATTCTAAACATCCAAGTTACAGACCTATTCCCATAAACCTATGCACATGGAAGTCAGATCAATCTCAAATGGGTTTCCATGTGTGAAAGATGTGCTGGTTTGGCTCTATGCTGACAAAGACATATAATGTTGGCATTTTAAAATAATGTTTTGTTATCTGACACAAAAAATAACTGAATCCAAATGAACACAGAGTTCAGAAAGGTCACATATTTTAATAAACTCCATTTAAGGAGTGGGTAATTAAAACTGGTGAAAAGATGCAACCCAAATATGCACAGACATTGATTATTCTTCTGATTCATTCAGCAATTTTTACAGCCTTGAAAATTAAGCACTTTTTCACTCTCATATAATGTGCACTGGGATCACACAAAAACTACTCAAAATCACTAGGCCATACACTTTTGAAAATTTACCTTGTCATGTCTCTCTCTCCATTACAGACATGCCCACAACTGTTACTTGGCTTGTTCAGACAGCATGCCAGGTAAAGTTTTAATACAAAAAAAACTTACCCACAAAATTCAACAGTATTAAATAAGAAACAGATTCAAGGAAAAATAGGTTCGTGTGTTCATCTTGAACACCACAATGGTATTTTCCAGAAACTTCCAGGGTGGAATGTATTTGACAATAAGATGTTCCTTTCACAGCAAAGGGAGGTATATTTCCCTGATTCCTCTTTAGGCAACACCAATCACTTTGAAATATTTCAGTGAAATTTTTGTATTATTATTTTAAACAATAGGCAATCGTTATGCATGAGTTATAGGCACCTTAACAGCAATTAAATATACAATCAATTAAAATGTATGTCTTTAAATTTATAAAAATATCTATACGAACCCATCCTATGCTCTGGGCACCTATCCCATAAATGTAAAACACACATAATATAATACAAAAATACTACCCAGAAATATAAATGCTCCTAACCCTCAAGCAACCTCCTCTTCAACAGTCTGCAAAAAACTTGTGTATACAGATTACATAGTGTCTTCCAAATCACAACAACAACAACAACAACATTCTTTATATAAAGTGAGAGAGGCAGAAAGTATTCCTATTTAGTCTACAGAACGGGAAATTGTCCTTTGTTACTGAAAGACAAATACTGGTTGATCAACTTTATCTAGTACGTTTGGGTATTTTTTTGTTTATGTTTGGTTTAGTACATACAGTATATGAAAAAGTTTCATTTTAAAAGTTGGTCAGGGACAGTGGCTTGCTGTCTACTGCACAATAAGTAAAGCTAATTGTCTCTCCCAGTCCTTATAGAACCAAAGAAATGCAGGGCTGGAAGGGACCTTGAGAAGTCATCTAGTCCATCACTCCATGCTGAGGCAGGATCGACCATACCTGACAGATATTTGTCTCATGAACTGGTTGCCCTCAGACATCCCTCATAAGTAGGCCTACCAGAATTCATTTTTTATAATTTTGATGGGTAATATCAATTTTTATCAATTGAAATGTTGAGTTGTGGGAAATTGGGGAGGGAGGGGCAGAATAATTATTTAAATACAGTCAACATTGAGACTCAAAAAGTTTCATAACTGTTAAAACACAAATTGTCAGCATGTGTCAAAATATTCAAAATAAATATCCTTAAATCAAACTCAAATAAGTCCTCAAGCAGCATTTTTCTTATTTTATCTATCTGTAAATTTATCAATGGAAATATTTTTCATCCCTTTTATATGTATGCCGAAATTGACATTTACTGACAGTTACTGATAGAAATCTCATCTTTTGAGCCTACTCAAAATACTCCTCCTCAGTCTTCCTTCCCCAACACACACAAACATGTTCATTTTAATATTCAGCTTTTCCTCCTAGTTCCTTTCTCCTTTTTTAGGGCTGATGGGTAGGTTGCACCATTGTAATTAGGCACTTACAGATTTCTGTTAAATGTTAGTAGAATTTAGTATGGTATGTTTGCGGCACCAATCTATCAAGGCTGTTATGGGTGTTGTGCAGAGAATTCTGTAATCTTCTTTAAGGGTCTCATTCCTGAAGGTGTTCAGCACTCAGTCAATTAGTTCTCCAAAGGTAAACATATGCTTTAAGTGCTTCCTTAGATTGAACCAGAATCCTCAGCACCTCACAGGATCAAGCACTTATCTTTATAACAGATTCTCTCTCTATATATATTGCTATAGATATATGCTTTCTATGTAGTTACAAATGACTACTATTAAAAACAGCTAAATAAAAAGTTAAACGAGGGAGGGGAAAGAACAGTTCCTAATAGTTTTACAATGTCATAGTTTGGACCAATTGGATGCTTGTTTCCTTTTGTTCCCTCCTTAACCCCTTCATGTCATGACTTCATGCATGCCTAGGGTCATGGCTTTGCAAAGCAGGCCCATTATTTTCAAGGAGACTGCACTACAGCACAGGACTGGGCATGCACAGCATGCATTCTTAGGAATGCAAAGTGTTAAATCTTCCTTTAAAAAAGCCTTGGGGGAACTCCAAGAGCATGAAGCCAGTAAAAAACCTAAAAATTATGTAGCAGCAACTTGCAGCAAACCTGTTCCTATATCAGATTAGGACAGTGACTCAGTGGAAGTTTTTATACTGCATAGCTAATCAAGGTGGCAGAGTAACTGCTCGTTCATAGTAAAAATAATAATAATCTCCACTCACAAATATTTGTGTTCATTTTCAAGAAGCAGGAAAGGCTGTTTTCGACCCCTCTCTTTGTTCAAAGGTGGGCCACAGAGAGCAAATGCTTTGCAAGCAGATGTCTGCGTATGAATAACACCCCTGACTTTGCCATGCCAGCTTCCAGGTAACCTCTGTTCCACTCTAAAAAGCAAAGGCTGCTTGCCACTTCCCATGCATATATAAAAAAAACAAACATCAAACTGTTGGACAAAAACTGCAACTAAATCTATGGGTTCTTCTTCTCCCCCATCAGCTTGCTCAGACCGAGCTGCTGAGGACAATCTAATGCGCCATTGCTAACAAGTTGATGCCCCCCACTCCCCTTCTCTGTGCATGAGAGACAGGGCATGGCGAGTGGTTGCTGCTGTTTTAATAGAGAAAATGCTGGCGGAAGGTGAACGTACCGCGCACAGGGTAAGTTTGATGTTGACAAACTTCTCGTGGCAGCGAGACTGTGTCAGCACAACTTCCAGGAGAACTAGAGAGCGGCTCTTGCAGGGACGGCGGGAGGCGGCCGCGGGGACGGAACAGCAAATGCTATTCAGCCCGAGCAGTTTCAAGCCGCCCATGCTGGGGAATTACTGTAGTCTAGCTACGGCTCTTAGCACTGGCGCTGGATGTGTGTGTGCGCGTTGGGGGGCGGGGGGAGGCTGCAGGCAAGGGAGCCGAGTGGGGAGCTTTCAAGTTACTTTGCTCCATCCTGCCTGCGCACAGCGGAGGCAGGCAGGCTGCGTGTGAAGTGAGAGCAGCGCCTCCCCGGCTGCGTTGGGCTGCGGCCCCTTGGGTCACCCAACTTCTCCGCGCCCGAAAACTTCCTCTTTGTTTCCGAATGGGACTCTCCAAAAATGTAGTCTCGGGCAGACTGACAGCCGGGGTCAAGAAACAGCTGTTGGAGTTAATGTTTCTTCCTCCCACTTCGTCTGATGGCTGTGCCCTGCCAAGACAAAGTGAGAGAGCGCACTGCTACCTTCCTCAGACAGCCTGGCTGCTAGCAACAAGAGATTGCTTTGCTTCAGCACACACAATCTGATCCAAAAGGCAACAGCAGCCTGGATCGTGCCTTTCGTTTGCTGATATGAGTTTACAGGATTTGTGCATGGGGTGGGAGGGAATGGGGCAGGGACACACGCAGGAAATTGTTCACATTATTTTATATCTTTTTTTCCCACCCCCAACGATCTGACAGGCACAGGAGAAATTGCATTTGTTTGCAAGGGCTGATTCACACTGCAGATCATTATCCAAAGAAGGCTGCCAAAAAGTCAGCTTGTTTTTTAGCGACTGGCCTGGCCAAGCTGCAAAGTTCACATCCAAATCCTGATCCAAACTACACCAAAGTTTGGGGATGCTCAGATCCAGGCTTTTGGATTGGCCGTTCTCCAATTGTCATTCTCTGACCCCAGCCTGAGCTGCTGACATTCCATGCTACTCTTTACAGCTGGGGCAACTTCTTGCCATTCCCAGCCATGCTCTCTGCAGGCTGCTCTTTCTAGTCTGGGCAAACCCATTCCTCATGCTGCTTTCTGTGGCTCAGGCCATCCATTCCATTTCTATCTTAATCTAGCTCTTCCCATCACTCTCAAGGCCAGGCCTCATAGGAACATAAGAACGGCCGTACTGGGTCAGACCGATGGTCCATCTAGCCCAGTATCCTGTCTACCGACAGTGGCCAATGCTAGGTGCCCCAGAGGGAGTGAACCTAATAGGTAATGATCAAGTGATCTCTCTCCTGACATCCATCTCCACCCTCTAACAAACAGAGGCTAGGGACACCATTCCTTACCCATCCTGGCTAATAGCCATTAATGGACTTAACCTTCATGAATTTATCTTGTTCTCTTTTAAACCCTGTTCTAGTCCTAGCCTTCACAACCTCCTCAGGCAAGGAGTTCCACAAGTTGACTGTACACTGTGTGAAGAAGAACTT
Organism: Chelonoidis abingdonii; assembly: GCF_003597395.2. NCBI lineage: Eukaryota > Metazoa > Chordata > Testudines > Testudinidae > Chelonoidis > Chelonoidis abingdonii. The sequence continues at coordinate 53,658,516 of NC_133774.1, read as the reverse complement.
CCTTTTATTTGTTTTAAACCTGCTGCCCATTAATTTTATTTGTTGGACCTTACTTCTTGTATTATGAGAATAAGTAAATAACTTTTCCTTATCTACTTTCTCCACATCACTCATGATTTTATACACCTCTATCATATCCCCCCTTACTCTACTCTTTTCCAAGCTGAAAAGTCCTAGCCTCTTTAATCTCTCCTCATATGGGACCCGTTCCAAACCCCTAATCATTTTAATTGCCCTTCTCTGAACCTTTTCTAGTGCCAGTATATCTTTTTTGAGATGCGGAGACCACATCTATATGCAGTATTCAAGATGTGGGCGTACCATCAATTTATATAAGGGCAATAATATATTCTCCATCTTATTCTCTATCCCCATTTTAATGATTCCTAACATCCTGTTTACTTTTTTGACCACTTCTCCACACCGCATGGATGTCTTCAGAGAACTATCCACGATGACTCCAAAATCTTTTTCCTGATTCATTGTAGCTAAATTACCCTCCATCATATTGTATGTATGGTTGGGGTTATTTTTTCCAATGTGCATTACTTTACATCTATACACATTAAATTTCATTTGCCATTTTGTTGCCCAATCACTTAGTTTTGTGAGATCTTATTCCTACCCTTTGTTCCCTGTCTTTTAACCAGTTCTCAATCCATGAAAGAACCTTCCCTTTTATTCCATGATAACTTGTTGCATTGGACAGGTACCATTAACTGCAATGTCTTGACATATCAGTCCTCATCCTCAAAGGAAACCTGCACAGCATTTTCAAAAGATGTGCCTGGGAGCTTAAATTCATAACTTTACTAGACACTTAAAATCATAGACTGAATAGACACACTAGATTTATGGCTTATTACAAAAATCTATAACCCATTAACATCCCACCCCACTCCCAGCTGCTTCCCCCCCTTTCCTCCCTATGACTGAAGGGATGTTAATCAGCCACTTCACCTTGAATGGTTCCTTAAAATATGTGTTAACTACTGATGTTTAACAATCTGTTCCATCTTGTATTTAGCTGTGACACTCTGAGGGCTTGTCTACACTGGCACTTTATAGCACTGCAACTTTCTCTCTCAGGGTGTGAAAAACACCTCCCTGAGTGCAGCAAGTTTCAGCGCTGTAAAGCGCCAGTGTAGACAGTGCACCAGAGCTGGGAGCCGTGCCCCTCGTGGAGGAGGGTTTTTTTAGAGCGCTGGGTTTTTTAGAGCACTCTGCTGCGACTATACAAGCCACGTTAAAGTGCTGCCGCAGCAGTGCTTTAACATTGCCAGTGTAGACTAGCCCTTAGTACATTACCCAGACTTGAAGAAGAGCTCTGTGTATGGCTTTGTCTACACTGGAACTTCGTCGGCAAAACTTCTGTCATTCGGGGAGGTAAATTAAAAAAACACGAGAAAAGTTTTACCAACGAAAAGCACTAGCGCCATTCATTGGGGGTGGAAGTTTTTTGTTGGCAGGAGACCTCTTTCCTGTTGACAAACAGCAGCTACACTGCGCACCTTTTAGCGGCCTGGCTGTAGTGCCACAGCTGTGTCACTAGATAAAGCCTCTGTTGGAAAGTTTGTCTCTCACCAACAAAAAAAGTCACCTCAGCCACCTTGTCTCTTACTTCATCATCACATCAGTGGTGACATACTGTCCTAACATGTCACTATGCTGCAACACACCTTTATCATGTGATGTTGCATTGATCCTTGCGTTTATGTATCTAGAATATTTACTCACTCATCACTGTGAAGAATGGCATAGAAATGCCTATTCATAAATAAAATGAATACATCATGGATACTGTTAATGTCCTGCAAGCATAGTTTTGCAACAGCCTCAGTAAAATCAGAGCTCTCCAGTAAACCCTACTGCCTCCCTGCAAGCTGAACTATTTCACTTCTTCCCTAGAAAAAAGAACAAGGAGTCCTTGTGGCACCTTAGAGATTAACAAATTTATTTGGGCATAAGCTTTCATGGGCTACAGCCTAATTCATCAGATGCATGCAGTGGAAAATACAGTAGGAAGATATATATACACAGAGAACATTGTGATATATGCCATCATGTGCCAGCAATGCCCCTCTGCCATGTACATTGGCTAAACTGAACAATCTCTACGCAAAAGAATAAATGGACACAAATCAGACATCAAGAATTATAATATTCAAAAACCAGTCAGAGAACACTTCAACCTCCCTGGACACTCAGTTACTAAACTAAAAGTTGTAATTCTCCAACAAAAAAAATTTCAAAAACAGACTCCAATGAGAAACTGCAGAATTGGAATTAATTTGCAAACTGGACATCATTAAATTAGGCCTGAATAAAGACTGGGAGTGGATGGGTCACTACACAAAGTAAAAACTATTTCCCCATGCTAATTTTTCCCCTACTGTTACTAACCTTCTTGTCAACTGTTTGAAATGGGCTATCCTGATTACCACTACAAAAGTTTTTTTCTCCTGCTGCTAATAGCCCACCTTAATTGACTAGTCTCATTAGAGTTGGTAGGGCAACATTTATTTTTTCATGTTCTCTGTGTATATATATCTTCTTACTGTATTTTCCACTTCATGCATCCAATGAAGTGGGTTTTAGCCCACAAAAGCTTATGCCCAAATACATTTGTTAGTCTCTAAGGTGCCATAAGTACTCCTCATTCTTTTTGCTGATACAGACTAACACGGCTGCTACTCTGAAACTTCTTCCCTAGTTCCCTCTCACAGACAGCACCCCAGCCAACTAATTACGTTCTGTGTACTCTGCTCTGCCTGCTGTGCTTTCCAAACTGGTCTACTCCACTTCTTCGTGTATTTTCTGCACATGTCACATCTCCACCATTCACTGCTAATTAATACCTGATTTTTGTTAGCTAAAAATATTTCATTTTGACTAGCTACACCCAACCACACAAATCAGAACTAACTCTTGTGCTTTTGGAGGCTATAGGAGGTGAAATCCTGACCCCTTTGAAGTCTATGGCAAAACTCCCATTGACTTCAGTTGGTCAGGATTTCTTTCACCTATGGTACCCCAGAGCTGCATTTAACTTCTGTTCCTGAACATTCATCTCCAGTTATCCTAAGTACCTTCCTATTAAGTTTCATGACTCTGAAGTACCTATAGCTTTTAATATTTGCACTACCTTTGTAGATGGCCCCTCAGCCAGTCTTTGCTTTTATATGTTCTGCAATCTCAGAATGACTAACACCATTATTCTAGCTATCTGGAGACTTCTTATTTCAAATACTCTAATTGTAATTCATATGTCTTGGCTTTTTTAGTCTTACTGCAATCTTCTTTTTTATGCTAGCAGCTTTCAAGCATTAATCTCTAGAAGGTCAAATTTTGCCATTGCTTAAACAACATGGAGCTCCATTGACTTCATAGGGTTGCATGGAATGTAAGTCAAGGAAGAATTGGCTTTATCACAGTTAAAAACCCCTGAAAGACATGAAAAGAAATGGCCCAATCCTAAAGCTTAGTGTGACAGCAAAATTATCTGGCACCTCAGAAGTTTGATTTTGGGAATTTGCTTTTCACACTACCCCAGGAAAGGAGCAGCAAAGGTGTGTCCTTCAGGCCAGCCTAGAGGGGCCTCATGGAAGCAGCCAATCAGAGCCCAGCAGGCTGAGATGATAGGAGCTGCAGGGCCACAACAGGTCAGTTCCTGGCTGGGTCCGGAAGAGCAAGGAAGGGTTCTCCTCTCTGGCCACAGAAGCTTAAAGGATAGCCAGAGTTTGGTTCTGGCTGCACTTGCTTAAGCTGGGAGAAAGAGGACCTGAGAACTTTAATCTGAGGTAAGGGGTGAAGATAAGGGGACCCATGGGAAGAGGCCCAGGGAACTAGAAACACACTGAAGTGAGCGGTATGTGGCTGCTGTTTATTGAGTCCCTGAGTTGGAACCAGAGTAGTAAGCAAATTTGGGTTTCCACTCATGAAGTGCCTTAAGCCCTGAGAACTGGACATGGCTTGTTTAGGAGTCTGAGCAAAGGGCTCTGTTTAAAGGGCCCAGAGCTGGAACTGAAGACCTGGTGAAGATAGATAGACAGTTTGACTCTTTACTGTCTTGGAAGGGATTCATTTGGACTTTGTGACTTGGCCAGAGGGCCAAGCCACTGAAGACTCGCCAGCCTAGGTTAACAACCTAAAAGGAGTGCCAGGAATGGGAAAGGAGTACAGTATTACATGTACAAACTGGAGGTGCTCAAGAGGTGAGTGCCTCCCATTACAGTGTTTTGTAGTCTTCATTTGCACGATCAAGATAATTTCATGCTTAGGTGCTGTTGTTGGGAGTAGATTGGGAACTTATGTTCTCACTGTCTCATATACAAGAACAAGGGGACAGTTGATTAAACTAAAAGTTGAGAAAGTCAATACAGATAAAAGGAAATACCTTTTTCATAGAATACATACTCATTGCCATAATGGAACTCATTGCCACATGAGGTCATTAAGGTCAAGAATTTAACATGATTCAACGAGAGACTGGATGTTACACGGATAACAATACCCAAAACTATAGTATTTAAAGCTAGCAAAGAGTGTTGAAGAGTTTTAAAACCTCATGCATCAGGGTTTAAATCATTCTGTAGCTAGCAGGGATTAGGATGAGATCTTCATGGTGGGCAGATGATCCCATAGCTGCTTATTGTGGGATTTCTTGCACTTTCCTTTGCAACATAAGGTGCTGGCCACTGTTGAGAAGGACCTGGGGTCTGATCCAGTATGGCTTTTACCCTGATCCTTTGGCTGATCCCTAGCAAAAACAAAGCTTATGTGAGTCGTAAGCGGTACAGATTATTTGCTCTGTCCCTGTGAACAGAGGTGAATTTCACCCCTGGGCATGTCTCTGTTAATCAAAAACCGTTGAAAGGTCAAACAACTGTGAGCGACCAAAGAAAATATTTTGGTGACATTTTCAAAAAATACCCAAGTCACTTAGGAGCTTAAGGCCCATTTTTAGTAGCATCTAACTTTCTTGGGATGCCCACTGAGTTTCACTGCACTTCGACTCTTCAGTTACATAGATGCTTTTGAAAATTCTACCCTCCACCATTGAAATATGAGCATTTGTTGAGAATAATCAGTTAGTGGTATCAGGGTCACAGCACTATTCTCTTGCACATAATATATTAAATAACTGGTATCTCAGAGGCCCCTGCATGATAGTTGTTGGTAAAAGTTGACTTATTCATGGTGACATAAACTGAAAGCTCACAAAAACAATGACAGCAGCAATTATGCATGCGATCATCACTGGAAATTTCAAAATATTGTTTCAATTATCCCTGAATACAAAATGAATATCCTTCCAAATGAATTTGTTTTACTTTTATTTTTATAAGAGATGGCAATTATCAGTGTTATTAAAAATATTATTTTGATATTTTAGATGAAATTCACTGGGTTCTACTTTAAACTCAAGCGTCTTTTGCTAATGTTAAAGAAACCTTCAGACCTATGCTTTTGCTGCTCTAGAAACTTCCAGGAACATTAAATCCTTTCCCTGAAAAAATGTGTTAGAAATTTCCCTGAGATGCATTCAAACCTAGTCTCTATCTAAAGGAAAAATTAAATTAGTTAATAAAACTCCATTTAATATTTGATCAAGAGGAAGGGCTTAAGAGCGGGCCTATAAGAAGGCAAAGATTCTCATATAGCTGATGTTTTAATAGAATCAAAATACACTAGGTTTTCACAAACATCTGGTAGAAAATACGCTTTCACTAGAAGTGGAAAAACCCTAGCAAGTCCCCATAATTCTTGCCAGTATCGTATCTAAATATCTGTGGGGCTTCAATAACTTCAGGGAGCTTTAAGCTAATAAATTATAATATTTTAAAACATTTTCACATTTTTCATGGTTGTTCCTAACTGGACATTATGTTTAACAAGCATTTCAAGCACCACCTTTCAAGTTAGACTCAGAAGCAGCCTCCAATTTTTTTAATTTCCTGTGTAGGGTTCTCCATGGTATTGTGGTGAAACTTCATTATGTTAGAGGAGCCTTTAAGATCATCTGGCTTTGCAAATAAGAAAAATGGTAAGTAAGGAACTTTCCCCGTCTTTTGAACTGAATTACACAAAGGTCTCTCTCAGTAATTATGATTTCCACTTACTACTGTTACCTTTAGATCATGTGATGGTATTGGTGAGTCCAGAAAATGCCATCAGCTCTGCCATTCCCGACCATTATTCCAGTGGTGCAGATATTTGACAAGCTGGCTACATTGTCATAAATTAATTATCCCTGGGTCCTCACAGCTAAGGGCTAGTTGTCCACTTCCTGGCCTCCTTGAATGCACCCTTTCAAGTGTAACCCTATATCTATTTCAGGGTGGAATTCTGCAGTTCTCCCACTCTTGCGCTGCAGTATCCTCTATATCAATTGTTCTTATCCAAGCAGTTCTGACTAAGTTCTGGCACTTGTGGTTCTTCCCTTTGGGAATCTGTAACCTGTGGTATCCAGTAATCAAAGAGTCTTGTTAAAACCAAAGTACACCACTACCCCGATATAACACGAATTTGGATATAGCACAGTAAAGCAGTGCTCCGGAGGAGTGGGGAGGAGGGGGAGAGACTGTGCACTCCAATGGATCAAAGCAAGTTCACCTATAATGCGGTAAGATTTTTTGGCTCCCAAGGATAGCATTATATCGAAGTAGAGGTGTATTTTTTTTTTATAGTAGAAACAAAGCATTTAGGGAAAAAGGATTTTAAAACAACAGTCTACACATATGTCTGTCTTACATCCCCTGGTGGTAAACGAGGGAGGCCTAACTTCTTCAGACACCCCAGTGAGGTCCGGTGTCTGATTGGCGCCTCTCTCTGCACAACTACTCCCACTCTTTCTTGAGAGAATGTTCCTTTTTAAAGCTGCCAGTATTCTTTTGATCTCCTGTGTTTGTGACCCTTTCCTATCCTGGTTCAAGCTAGTTTTGTTGGTTGGAGAGGAGGTAAAATTGTCAAACCTAGTATCTTGGCAATGTCTTTAACAACTCTCCAGTATTTGTGCATTATCTTGAGCCATTGTTTCCTTTGGGCCTTTTTTTTCCAGGCAGTCTCTTGTTGCGTTAAACTAACATAGTCATACAGAAAACATCTCAATAACCTGGTCAACATTCTGTATTCATAAATTACAGAGCAGCTCCATATCCATCACAATCCATCCAGTGATGGAGCTGCCTGAGTTTATGATGCTGGATAATAACAAAAGTTCACTCGCGAGCCAGTTTGATCCCGCACACGTTTGAGGTATTAATAAATTCAGTTAAACAAATGCAGCTTCCCTTGATTTATTGTAGCTAAATTATTTTCATGTGAATGCTGTAGGTCTCTACAACTACTCCTCTTTGATTACAGCCTCATCTAGTAGTGAGCGAAAAATTGATGAACTACAGGCAACCTTGTCAATGACTCGGGCAATAAGCCGATGGAAGTTTCACTGGGAAACAGCAACCTTCACAGAAGTAACTGCCAGCTTATTGCTGATAATAGAAACATATGGCAATAAGCTGAACAGCAGTGGAAAGTATTGAAATAAATTCTAAAGATTACCTAGTGGAATACAAAAGGATGTCAGCTGTTAAGGAATTTCATTTTTAACTGAGTATTTTTTTCACAGCACTTTAACTTATGTTCACAATGGAGTCAATATTAATGTACATTTAATCGCTTCTGTCTACAAACAACCTGTGGGTTCAACAACATGCCACAAAGCACCAACAACTGTTGATATGTGTTATCAATATCTGTCTGTCTAACACCCCTGCCTACATAGTGTGCAGAAATGATGGGGAATAGTTTATGCTCTGATTAATTTCCTATCAGGATTTCAGTTTCTAAACCATTTTCAGTGACATACCTAGACTGCTCACTATGGGCCTGATCCAAAGTTAATGGGAAGACTCACACTGACATAAGCGGGTTTTTGATAAAGGCCCACAGTTCTTCAGTCTTTACTCAGATTTTATTCAGTCAATTCTCCCGCTGAAGTCAATGAAATTATTCCCTAATATAATAGAGCACACTGTCAGGAAGATTTTAATGATATTCAGCTTACATTTTCCCTATCTTAATCTCATCCCATTACTCCTAGTTATACCTCATTATATGACTATTTTCTGTATGACTATTGTCTTCCTTTTGAGGGCCCAATCCTAAATGATGCAAAACTCCCATTGTATTTACACACTACAACTGTTCTCATTTCCCTCCTTTTGCATCACTTAACCAAGCTATTGCTGGATGACTTCTATCTATGGAATTTTTGATGGAGTGGGTACTGGGTAAAGACTTCAGAACGGAGCCTTATGGCAACACTGAAGAAGAGAGAAAATGAAAAGATTAGTCATTATAATGCCAAGGCACACAGGAACAGGAATTTTTAAATAAAATAGCTTTTATAAGATCAAATGTTATCTTCTTTCCATCCTCACAGCTATACATAAATCCCTAGTAAAATTATTAGATGTAGTTTCTTTCATTAAGAACCCAACAAGTTTTAAATAACTTTATAATTTTCAGTGGGCAAGACAAATAGAGTTACCTGTTTTTTGATAATCAAATATTGTGTATAATTTCGCCTTACTGATAGTTGGTCTGGAACAACTTCTAGCTTACCAGAAGTTGAAAGTTCTTTCTCTTTAACAAGGTACTTTTTCTGCCTTGTGAGCTCAGAATTTACCTCTGACCAAGATGTCACATGGTATTGATGATCTCCATATAGATAAACAAACATGATTTTTGAAATTTGCTAGAACTTTATTAATTTGGAAGGATAAACTTAATTAGTGATTCTGGAACAGCAGTAATGTGCACTTCAGGGGATATTTTTGTCCTTCCCATTACTCCAAGCCTCTGTATACTGTTCCAGCAAAATAATTTGAATCCTACTGCAGGGATAGTGTTGTGCCACTCTTCTTTAGTAAGGACAGGTTTTTACCATTGGAGATATCCATGCAAAAAGTAGCTATCTCAACTTCTAACACCTATTTCAAATGATCCATCACCTTTACTATGAGTGCAAGATTTTCCTGTGTTCCCCACAGGTGCCTGCAAGTATCCATCAGAGTTTACGTTTGTATCCTGTTTGCTGTTTCTCTTCATTTTTTTCTGTAACTATTCAGATGTCATATATATTCCGATTAAAGTTTTAAAACAACATTTTATTCTGTGATTCATTGTGATTGTCCTTTCTTTGCTCCATCCATTCTTTATCTGAATATTCTGCCCTGAGTCACTTCCTTGCTATGCTGACTTATACTACTTGAGGATCTGGCCATCTGTTCACAATTCAGACCCATTTCTGTATCTGTCTGAATTCAAACACCCTACATTTGTGAACACAGGTTTTGATCATGAATTCAACCCCCAAATTCAGTTTTTTCAAATTCAGTCAGAGGAGGGAGATGTTGCTCAACCCATTACAGAGTTGAGAAATTTGATCCATGGTTGTGATTTTTGTCCATCACTAATTTTCAGATTTTAGGAGGTAAAAACACTTTAACTGCAGAGGCGTATGAGTTAAAAGTGATCATAAATTGCTTGTTTTCAGGGAGGAGAATCCTGAAGGGTCCATTTCTTTTTTAAAGCTTTTATTCTCTTCCCTTCAATTGCCCCATATGGTGGTGATCTTCCACTTGCCTAAGAAGTGCTGGATGCAGCTTCTTTCATTCATGAACTAGAGAGAGGTGCTAAACACTCATGACTCCAAGGTCAATCCAGTGTAGTGCAAGAGTACAATGTCTCCTTACCAAGAAATCCAGGGTTAAATTCACTCTTCAGACTTGGATCTCCTATGTGTAAAGGACTGTGTTGGCTTGGCCTGAAACATCTTTGGCTTAATTGCTGAGCCTGGTACCTGTTCATAGTATTAACAGGAACTTGTGGAGTTAGTCATGACAATCCATTGCACATCTATCTTATTACACTTCTCCCTCAATATAACGCTGTCCTCAGGAGCCAAAAAATCTTACTGCATTGTAGGTGAAACCGTGTTATATCGAACTTGCTTTAAGCCACCGGAGTGTGCAGCCCCTCCCTCCGGAGCACTGCTTGACCGCATTATAGCCAAATTCATGTTATATCGGGTCGCGTTATATCGGAGTAGAGATGTAGTTAGTGTCACTACAGAGGTTAATGTCCTGTAATCAAAAATAAGTTTAGTCCCATCCAATTATGATTGGAAAAGCTGTTAGGAAAATGTCCCATTTTTGTAAATCGTGTAGGAGTACCGTTTTTTGAGCTAGCATTATGCAGGTTTCATTGAAAGATAAAAACTAGTATAGCAACATCTCTTGTTTCCATTAATTCTCTCTTTCTCATTGTGTGGGAGCACACCCTCACTCTAGTAGAGAGATGGCTAATAAGCTCTTCTAGGCTCCGCCAGCATTAATCAGACACACCTGTGGCGGAGAGAGGAAGCTTAAAAAGGGAAAGCCCCCCCACAAGGAGGGATAGTGATGAGGAAGAAGACTGCAGTACCTCAGAGGCAGATCAGCAAAGAAGAAGACAGTTGCGGAACTTGCCACCTCTGCGATTGCATGGACTAGATATAAAGTAGGAGTTGACCCAAATTAGTGGCTGGAGACAGGTCCTAACCCTGATTAAAGACACTATCCCTGTAGTTAAGCCAACTCCCAAAAAGTGACCAAAAGGCTTCCTAGAAGACTGATCACATATACTTTTTTCCTTTTACTCTGATTTTTCCTCTCTCAGGGAAAGGAGTGGGAAAAGGACCCTTTTGTCTATTTGATTTATGTTTGTTTATTTGTTAAGAAAATCCCTTGTGTACTACAAACAGGAGAAGGGCTCTGCAAGCAGCTCAAACCATGGTCTTGTGTCCGGAGGGGAGGGCTACCACATTCATTAATAACTGACCTAGAACAACCAGAGCCACCAGTGAATTCAGGCAAATAAGTCAATCCACTCTTCTAGGCCAAATCGAGTTTACTGCATAGGGCCATACAGTAATACACTAGGCAGCAATATAAGTATCCAGAGAAACTGTTTATAACCCCACAAACAATGGCTTTACTGCATCTTTCCACTGTCACTTATTTAATCACTCCAGCCCAAATCTAATAACCTGTTCCACATACCCTTAAATAAATAAATAAATAATAAAAACTTCTTGGGTTTCTGATCCTGGAAAAATAGAAAAAGGTATATAAAAAGGCAAGTATAATATGATACGTATTCTACAAATATATATATATATCCCAGTATTCATTAGCTCTTGGATTGCCTTTCTAAATCATAGTATTTTTCATACAATTTTTCAGCTGTGAAAACAGACTGTGTAACGTGATGGTACAATGGAAAAACAATGCACAAGAGATGTTTAATATGAATAATAATATAATATATTGAGATATACCTATCTCCTAGAACTGCATTGAGTTCAGCCCCCTGCCTTCACTAGCAAGACCAAGTACTGATTTTGCCCCAGATCCCTAGGTGACCCCCTCAAGGATTGAGCTCACAACCCTGGGTTTAGCAGGCCAGTGCTTAAACCCCTGACCTATTCCTCCCCCCATGTAGTGCTTAGGAATGTTAATGTTTTCATTGACAACACTAGATTTTTGCAGTGAAAGATAATTTGGTATTAAAATTATTCAACATTTAATTTTGATAACAATAGTCAAATGTGATTTTTCTATTGCTAGTTAATCATAAACTTTAATAATTGCTCTCATTCAGCTGTAGGGTATCTAAATGGTAAAACTGTGAAGAGGGCCCTCACCAGGCACATGCCTTGCTTTTGTTGGTTTGCTGTGTGGGTTGGTTTGTTTTTTTCAAGATAACTCTAAAATGAAAGTATGAAATACTATTAGGTTTCAGATATAACATCATTAGTTTTTGTTATATAACATATATTGAAGCGACAGGTTGCATTTGTTTGTGAAATACAATTTTTTATAGATGTGTATTGTATACTTCTTTAGAAAGCTGCACTTTAGCAACCTCATCTAAGTGTTCCATGGAAAACTAAAGCTGTGTGGAGTGCAACAGTTTGGGGCAACTGTACCTTTATTGCCTCTCTGTGATGCAGGGACAGCACGCACTCTCAGCTCCAAGCTGCTCTGCTTTTGTCTCTCTTGGGTGGAGAGATGCATTTCTATCCCTCCCTCCCGCCTGATGGGGGTATTTCCAGGCAGCACAATCTCCTGACTATACTGTTATACCCCCAGCAAAAGACAGACTGCTTAAACAGGCCTGCTTCACTTTTCTCCTCAGAGATGGTACACACTGTAATTGCCACAGGTAGGTTACCACACAGCACTTTATAAGCAAACACATTTACTCTTAAGGTTAAAGATTCCAGAGAAACCATTAAAAACAGTAGAACAGGGGTAGGCAACCTATGGCACGCATGCCAAAGGCAGCACGCAAGCTGACTTTCAGTGGGAATCACGCTGCCTGGGTCCTGGCCACTGGTCCAGGGGGCTCTGCATTTTAATTGAATTTTAAATGAAGCTTCTTAAACATTTTAATAACCTTATTTACTTTACATACAACAATAGTTTAGTTATATATTATAGACTTATAGAAAGAGACTTTCTAAAAACGTTAAAATGTACTATTGGCACGCGAAACCTTATATTAGAGTGAATACATGAAGACTTGGCACACCACTTCTGAAAGGTTGTCGACCCCTGAAGTAGAAGAACCTACATGCGTGCTAATAATCTTACCAGAAATCACTCCAACAAGTGCACTGGCCAGTGAAAACTCTTCAAGTCCACCCAGGAGTTTTCCAGTGGTTACCAGTTTATCATTCCTTTTGCTCAGAATGAGAACTCAGTCTTACAGGTTCTCAGCAGGCCAAAGTCCTACCAACCCTTCCCTAAGAAGGCCTGTCTGGTTGCTGGATCAGAAAGAAGATCCAGAGTCAGTTTTAACTTAAGCTATCTATCCAAAAGTCCTTTGTTTGTCTGTTGGTCCCTGGAGAATCCAGTTTGAACCACTATGTGTGAGCTTCTGTCCAGGGAGCGGTAGCTCTCTGCAATGTTAAAATGTGAGTGAATTTGCCTAACCACACCCCACTGTTCTTAGTTCCTGGAGGTCTATGGTTCCCCTCTTCTGTGGAATTACAGGCAATCCTTCAACATTTGCATTTTTAACACAGTGAACTCCTAAAATACTTAAACTTAATTCAATAAGGTCTGTCCAGGATATTGTCTTATCTGTCACAGTGAACTTTCACCTTTCGAGGAGAAATATTAATTCTCCATAGACAGTCAATGTCCCTATTGCTCCATGTGCGTCTGAACAGATTACAGAGACAAGAGAAAGACTTTTGGTAGAGATCTGTACGCATTTTGAGTCCATTAATGTTGAATATCTCATTTCATTTGCGATATGCTGCCCTGAGATTTAATTTCCACAGCTGAATGTACAAATACTAACTTTGACTAGAATGTCCAAATATTTTAAGACTACTTGGTATACAGACTGAAAATAATGTAATGAGCATATAAAGTAATTTATGCTGGTGAGTTGAGTCAATTTTTTATGTGTAAAATTATGCCACTTGTTCCTTTAGGTTCCATTCTCTTCTCCATATGCAGGACAGTTATGCTCATATTCACCTTCAGCAGAATAGGTTCCATTATGGGGCTTGTAGGGTTTCCATAGTAAGTTAAAAAGGGTATGTAGTCTGGGGCACCACAAAGCATACTTTGATGTTTTTAATGTTAGGTTCATTTCTCCTAACAGCTGGCAAGTGCAGTGGTACAGATAAGTCTGCAGCACATCATGGGAATCTTTGTGTAAACTGAGGTGAGTGTTAGATTATGCCTTGCATTGTACCACCTTTGATCTATGCATATTTTCCTATTTGATCCCGGCACAGCACATTTAGCCATATACTAAGAAGTTCTTTCCCCTTTGTCTTTCAAATGCTATTGCATTGGACATTCTCTATCTTTTCAAATGTATGTTTAAAGTTGAATATATGTAATGTTCCCTTATTCTATTTTTCATTTACAAAGATAAGTTTTATATACTCTAAATTTTATTTCGTACCAAAAATATATTATCCTGCAAGCAAATTGAGTCTAATGTTCTCAATGTGCCTGTAATTCTGTTGCAATGGAGTGAAGTGTGAAAATTCATTTAACTGCTCTTAGTGAAAGATAGGAGAGGTGGGAGATGGAAATCGTTTTACTTCTGCCAAGTGAGCATGGAGAAGCACAGATTATGCATGTCACTGTTGGAGGGAGGATGGAGGAAACATGTGCTTCAAAAATGCATCACCAAATTCAAAGGAAAAGAAAAGGACTCAGGACAAATATTTGTTTTTCTCCAGCATTTATTCAGTAAATAGCCATTAACACAGAACAAGTTAATCAAAATAAACAAAGAGCTAATTAAGGTTTGAGCTAGTAAAAAAATAGGTTTAGCTTCCAGGCCACAAACGTCTCAAAATCAGAGACTTCCATGGCTGCTCACAGACTTCTGTAGGATGGAAGCCAACAGTGATTTTTCTGAAATAGACCCAAAAATAAAGCTTCATTTTTGCTCTTTGCTTGAAAACACTGCTGCACTAAAACAAACAAACAAACAAACAAACAAAGAAAAAAAGCTAGATAGCAGATTTCACAGTAAGCAGTTGGGCCAGGTCACACTTCCAATGAAAATATATGAATTGCAGGAGATGGTACTGTCAGGGCCAGCTTTACGCTGATTCCCCCAATTCCCCGGAATCGGGCCCCATGCCGAAGAGGGCCCTGCGCCTGCGCGTAGGGGGTCCTGTTCTGGGGGTCTTTGGCACCATTTCGGCAGCGGAAGGTCCACTCCTTGGGGGTCTTCGGTGGCATTTTAGCAATGGGGGGGTCCACTCTGGGGGTCTTCAGCGACATTTCAGTGGCGGGGGGTCCTTCGGTGCCACGGAAAACCCGGAGCAGACCCCCCCACCGCCAAAGTGCCACTGAAGCCCTGGACTGCCACCAAGTATTCCAGTTGGGCCCTGCAGGTCATAAAGCCAGCCCTGGGTACTGTTGATTTGGTAAATGGTAGTTTACCTTCTCTGTCAGTACCTTAGCATGGCACTAGAAGGCACTGTGCTGCTAGAGGCATCCTCAATCAGATGAGGTTTATAACCAAGCTCCTGACCACTTGTAATTATGTAAATGTCCCATGGCACTTTTCACAAGAGGAGTATTAGTCCTGTTATCTTAGTCAAATTTCACCTTGAGGTTATCACATTCCTTGCCCTCTTCGAGTGGCAACAGGTCCCACCACTTGGGAGGAGGTGGATGGTGTGAAGCACGAGTTCCTACAGATGGTTTCTGGGCACGGTTCAGAGGTGGAATAGCTGCATGGTTTCAGATTGTATAGGTTGTGTGTTGGGGTGCTCAGGGAGGTTCGTGAGTCAGGGGTCTGATGACAAGTTCAGAAGGGCATGAGGTGAAAGACATGTGGGCAGCATCCTCTTGAAGGACTTGCTTCAGGAAAGCAAGAGAAGCAGGAGGAAAGACTGCCCTTGCATCCTGGAGCACATGATGGGGGATGCATGGGGTGGATAGTCCCATGCACTCGCTAAGTGCAGCAGGGTCTGCCCAGTCCTTCTGATTGTAGTCCAGGAGGTCTCAGAGTCTGATGGTGCCAGCCAGGACTATCATCAGTGCACCAAAGGGGATTGGAAGGTGTGGGATTACTGGACAATGAGGCTTTCATGGTAAGACAGGTGAATGCTGCCATGGGGAATTTGATTCTATCCCTACCTCTTCCCAGAGTTCCTATGTGATTAAGGTCCAGTTGCTTAAACTGAATTTTTCAGAAGTGGGCACTAATTGTGTGTCCCTCTTTTTCAAGTTCTCCAACTTGCGTATGACTGAAGTCAAAGGGAGCTGTGATTTGAACATATAAAGTTGGCATCTCAAGGGCACTCACATTTTGTGGACAGTTTTGACCTTAACCTCTCTGTGCCTCAGTTCACTATCTGCACTATGAGGGTAATACCACTCCCTCACCTCACAGGGAAGTTGTGAAAATTAAATAATTTATGTTTGAAGCACTCATACTACAGGGATGAGAGCATAGAAAACCACCTACAGAAATGAATAATTCTGTCTTCAAAGCAGGGTTTGAATAGTGTGCAGTAAATAAGGCCTAGGGCCATACATTAAACAATGGGGATGAAACAAACTATTGAATAGCTACTCATGAAGTCACCATAAGCCTTTCTGTGCACTGAATGAAGCAGGGGGTCCTGTGCAAAAAGTAGTATCTGATTGTGTAATTAGACAGTATCATAATGTATATGCACAAAGAAGCCAAATTAAGATACACAGGTAACTTTAATTCTGGCATTTCCTAGCTTTTGAGTGCTTGACTTTGCAACCTATATAATGTTCTTTTAAGGTAGTTTGTGTGTGTGTAATTATACAGAAAAGCTATTTTGGGAAACCTTTGCAAGTTTCTAATGTATATTTGTTGGTATATCACTGAGTCTCATACAGTGAAACTCACATTAGGAGAGCTGGGAACATACTTAAAAATGTTTCCACAAGTATTTACCAGACAGAAAGTTGAATTTGATTTGGCTATGTGTGTGCCCCCTTTTATTTACTTTCTGTAAATATTTTAACTAATAAGTTTACTGACAGGAATGTTTATAGGAACAGTACATTTTAAGCAAATATTGGCGAATATTTGTGGAAAATCTATTTTGAACTCATAAGTATGAGTATTTGCACTGGATGTCCAATTCTGTGTTTTACTATATTATCATTCAATGAGGGAGCTCCAGTGCTTAAAGTGCAGAGCAGGTCAAAACAGCCACCATCACCCCAGTCCTCCCCCTCCCCCCAAAACATACAAACAAAAAACCCCAAACAACCCAAGAAAGAAAGGGGAGGCAGAGAGAAAAATTAAGCTGGTTTGCTAAGAGACATACTTTAAGCACTATATCACCAAAGCTGCTGCTCCCAGGTCGACCCCGCCTGCCCTCCCCCCGCCCCCACACTTTTTTCAGTTCACTTTAAGCACTGGGGGGCACAAATATGTAAATAGCATTTTTGTCCAGTCAGAAATTAACGAACAAGCCTGAGAATTCTGAATATTAAGTATTTGCAGCAAACTTTACTTTCTTAAATTTATTATTGTTCCCCTTGGATTCTGCCTAGTGTTAAAATCCACCTGTTTCAAATGTTGCTGTATGTTGTGATTTTGTTGAGTCAATAGAGGGTTACAAGGACATTAGAAACTGTAAAATGTTCAAATTCAAAGAAAACAGAGAACTTTGAACTTGTGTCGTGTCACATATCTGAAGGAGGAGATTATTCCCAAACATTTTGGTTTTAAAATCTATTTATTCGTAATTCTTTAATCTACAGGTATCTTCCCTCTTACGGCTTTGAAATTTTAAATAGATATTTTGTTTTTTTTAAAGTGTCTGTGTTCACCTTTTTAAAAAAAGAGATAAGTTTGTTTCTCTGTAATATAAACATAATTAACATCTGTGGTGTACGGAATTAATGCTGCCTATGAGGGAAGAGCTTCACAATTAAATCATGGACTTGCTGCTGTGCAGTTTGGAGACATTAGCTTTGCTTACAAGACAATGGGTTTATACTGTATATTCCATAGATTCTCATTATGCGTTCTGTCAACAAAATTAAATTAGGCAATCTCACTACTTGCATCATCTCAGTATTAATATTATTTATAAGACAAAATGTTCCTCATGTTATGTTCCCACTTATCAGAAATCATTTTCCTTTTGGAGGTTGATATTAAAGCTTATGTATGATAACATAACTATTTGTTTTAAAATTTTCCAATATAAACAACTACTGTTTTAGTGACTGATATTTTATTTCCTTTAATATTTAGGCAAGTATTCCATAGAACAGCAATAAAAAGATAAGTTG
Source organism: Chelonoidis abingdonii (assembly GCF_003597395.2). Taxonomy (NCBI): domain Eukaryota; kingdom Metazoa; phylum Chordata; order Testudines; family Testudinidae; genus Chelonoidis; species Chelonoidis abingdonii. Next base: position 53,640,631 of record NC_133774.1, on the reverse strand, counting down.
CTTACAGCTAAACAGGTGAGGACCTGATTCTGCAGTCTCTGCTCACTTGAGATTCCCATTTCAGCCAATGACCCAAGTAGGCAAATAAGAGGCTAGGGTCCTAGTGGCTTTTATCAGCTTTTTAGCTATCTGTTCTCTTTTGCTGAGAAACTATGTTCTTCCAGTCTGAATTGCCTTTATTTTTAGTAAAGGAAAACAACTAATCAAGAAAGACAAAAGTAAAGTGTCTGTGAAAGAGAAATGGAGAGCAGTGTATCTCTTTTGTAACATATGCTGCATCATCCTCAGCTCTCAAAATGGCAGCTGCCTCTGCAGAAAGCACCCTCCTAGAAACTGACAGATGCAATACCTAGAAAACAACATGCTAAGCATTACCTGGTTACATACAACATGATACCAACTGCAATCTTTCTTTCTCAAGGAATAATTCTAAGGAACAAAAAGTGAATTCACATTACATTTTAACTAAGTAAAAAAATGTGCTATTTCAAATGCTAGACCCAGATCTTCAGCCTTTAAACACTCAAACTCAGAATGAAGTCAATGCACAAGTACTGCTTGACTGGTCCCAGTTGTGTAAAATATGAAATATTTTCTATATCCTTACAAAATCACATATTTTTAGTTGTGCGTTTCAGAAAAACCAATTTGTTTTATTAATAGTTTACATGAAAATGTCACACTTTAGAGTGTAAAAAATGTTTATCGCCATCATATCAAAGTTCATTTTAACTGACCTTTGAATTTCAGGCCACTCATCAAAGATTTTCAGACAAGTTAAAATCGTTTTAGTTGGCCCTTTTGGTTTAAAAGTCAGTTAACATTTTCATTTTCTGTTTTAAGGGCTTTATAGATAGGCCAGAACTAAGGAGTTTGGAATCAAAGCTCAAGACTGTTTGGATTTGGTGTTTCTTTTCTGTCCATTGTGGATACAGGTCACAATGATGAAGTTCAAATTGACATCAGGATCTGAACTTCATCAAATTCATGGTTTATGTTCTGATCTTGTGTTCCACTTTGGTCAGTCTTTAGTTCATAATTTCAGCTATTGAGCCAAAGTCTGCTTTCATTTTGACCCATCCAATCTAGTTGACCTTGACTATATTCTTACCCTGATTTATCGCCTCATTAGGGTTATAGTGATGTAAATGAGATTGGAATCTGGTCCTAAATCTTCACTGTAAACAAAAGGGTATATTCACCTCTCAGCGCAAAAGCTGAGAGTATATGCCTCAAAAAAAAAAAAATACACAACTAAAACTTGGCAGGCAAGATCTCAGACAGAGGGTGGATTTTTTTATTTATTTTTTGGTAAATGTTGAGCTCACTTCTCTGCTTAGATAAGCAGGAACACATTCCCATGTATCTTGTAAAATCAGTAATAGTTCTACATATGCATGTGCAAGTGTGGTGCTGTGTTTTGCAAGATACACAGCAATTCTCACTCACATATCTTTCTGATGACAAAATCAAGCCATCGGTTTAAATCTGTTTGGTTTTATTTAAATTATAGGAATAAGGGGATGAGGAACAATAGGTGTTTACTGGCTCTGGGTAATTTCTTTGAGCTCTTATCATCCAAAATCAGGTTCCTTTTTTTAAACTAATGTATACATGTGCGTTGTGTACGAGAAGGGGTTTGCAAGAAGAGGGCTCTTATTTGGCAAGTTATAAATTCTGGACTTAGAATCTGATCCAAAGTCCATTGAAGTCACTGGAAAAACTCCCATTAACTTCAGTGTTTTTTGAATCAGGTCCTTAGTGTGGAATTGCAATGTATCACTCTCACTATCCTCAATAAATTTAGATCAAAAAAAGAAAAAACAACCCAAACCCTGGCCATATATTAACAGTATAGCCTGAGGGTTTTAATAAAGATTCATAATATACAAATCCTATTATGTTTAAATGCCCATTTGCAGTATATACCATCTAAGCTGTGAAGTACAATAAGGGACATATTTATTCTGCCCTCATGCTATTTGTAGCTAGGATGTGTGCGTAATTCATATGAGAGACCCACATTACCTGAAATTATTCTGCTCTTACCTACAAAATTGCACCCATCAGGGGGAGAGACAGTTGGCAGAACTTGCCCAAAAGAGCAATTTCCATATATTCTCCTTTTACAAAAATTAGAAAAACAGAGGCTTTTAAGATTTGACTGACCTTGAGCAGCTTATTTTCCATGCTGAGCCTAGAACTCACTCAACCATTCCCATCCCAATACCAATAAATTGCAAACTGTAGCAAATAAATTACAAATCCTTAATGGAACACAGTGGAACCCAGGGTTGTATCACCAAATTTGTGTGATGCTTGGATCAGGGATACAGATTCTGCTTCAACTGAACACAATAGCAAAACTCCCACTGACTTTAATAGTTCAGGATCAGGCCATATGTACAGTATTAGAATACTAATGCACAAAAGGATGGAGTTAAGAATTCTGTGCCCACCTTAAATTATAGCTGTTTGGCCTTTGAGTTTATTTTAATGTATGTTCATATTTAATTATTATTAATTGTAGATGAGAGTGCAGAGTCAAAGAGCAAAAGAATTTTACAATATCTTACATAACCCTGCTGTATTTTTTATCATATTAATTGGCACAAACTTCTCACAAACAAGGAGGTGACTTTCTACAAAGATATCTGCCATTTGAGTACAGCGTGGCTTATTTTGTAGAGTTCATCACTGGTGATATTCAAAACAGTGAAACAAAGTGAAGAAGCTGGTGTCAGTTTTTAAAAACAAGCAACCTAGTGAAAGTCTCCCTGTTCCAGGATAAAGTGAAGATGTAAATAGGTCAGAATAGCAACGAGTAACGAGTGTTCAGTATGAGTAGGCGGGTTTTTGGTTTTTTAAAGTAACATCTAGTAGTAATTGTACTTATGTAGGACCCAATCCCATAATTTCAAGGAGACTACTCCATGAGTATGGATTACTCAGACAAGTAAAATTGCAGGATTAGGTCAGGATTAGTTGCAGGATTATGGTCGTTACCTAGACTTTCAAAAAGACAGTTGGTGAGCAAGGGAGAGCCCATGCTTAGATGCCTGTGGCCATTACGGGGGGGGGGGGGGTGATATTATTTAAAGAGCAGAAAAAAATCAGTTGTTTAATAACAGTGCTATCAAGTAGCTGATATATTTTCATTTTCTCTTTTTGCTTGAGACAGCTACCCATAAGATTTTACAGAAAGAGCAGTTCTATCACACTATACACGACTAGTAGAAAAGCAAGAATATCTGATGCTGTGTGCCTCATCTTGACGGTGACAGACTGGACATTTTACTATCAATGTTTATACATGAATACACAGAAACTTGTCTTGGTAGGGTTTTTCTAGGTATCTTAATTCTGCTGATGCAAAGTGAGAGTGAAATTACAGGTGCCAGTTTGCAGTGTAGAATGCTGATAAACAACTTACCATTTTGCAGTGGCTGGTCACATCTGGAGTCTTTTGGGATGCAAAAGTACTGGAAGGATTATTGCAAAACTTAAAGACACTTATGTTTCCATAACTTTTGTTTTTAATTAGAAGTTTTTACATTTTTCTTTTGGAGTATCTTCTTGCTTATATCATACTTATTTAGTTAAACATCTAATTGACAGCAAAAGCAGGGAATCAGACCTACAGCACTTGTTAGAAAACTTTTCTTGTTTGACCTTAGACTGAGACAGGCTGCTATAAAACCATGGATCAGTGGATTGTGTTTTATTAATTTCAGCATATTGTGAAAATCCATAATCTACAGTCCACAAATCTGACCTGTCAGTCATATTAAATTGTCACACAACATTGAATTTGTATACATTATGCATAGTGTGGAAAGGAATCATATCAATTAAAGTGCATTGGTGTTCTTCCTCCTTAATTTGTCACAACAGTTTCATAATAGTTCGAAATCAGCACACAAAACAGTCCACAGTGTGGACCGTGGCAGTGGGAATACCTTCATCTTCCATTTTGTGATTTTTATATTGTTTTCTCGGGGCCACAATGTGGAGATATTCAGCTTGATTTTATATATTATTATAGTGCTTTTTTATTATCAAAACCCCCAGACAGCCTCTGCTAAAAGGTCAGATCAAAATGCAAGATATTGTTATTAATTAGTATTTATTTATAACATTTGTCATATCTACTTGATAAAATATGTCTGCAGACACAAAACAGATCAAGAAAGGCTTGATTCTTAATGTTGCTTGTACACAGACACGTTCTGAATTCCTTGCAGAATTTCCATCAGGTCACTGTAGTAATAATTATGCATGTATGCAGTTAATGTTCCCTGACTGCTTCTGATCCTCTGTGTCTGTTCCCTTTCTGTGCTCTCCTGTTGAGATCATACAGCCTGAATATAACATGCTGCAAACTGGTCAGAACTCAAAAGCCTGGCAAATTTATAAGCGTGCCTATGGAAGAAGAGTTTCAGTCCCCACAAAACAGAAAAGGAAATGTTAATGCACACGTATTTTTTATATATTCATTGTGTTAGAAATGTCTGAAAGGCGTAGTTATATCCCCGACTGTTGTCCAGAAATAATTACCTGTTACGTCATGCAATGTGCTTCTCATGAGAGTTTACTCTCAGGAATGGGGTGAATTGGGAGTTACCACCCATTAAAATTAGACCAGATTTTGGCCCAGAACTGTTTTTTAGCTAACTAGTCATTATTGATGTTTAGTGTACTTTATTTTTACTATGCTTTTTCACGTATTTATACAAAATATTAATACTGAAACTGAGATCACTCCAAATTCACCCCTTTGTGGGAAGAGGTCTTTCATGAGAATTCTGTGTTTTAAGGATAATTTTTTGCTTAAGTGCAAATGTTGTCAAAGTTGGGTATGACTTTTTTGTGGTGCATTTTCAAATGCTGAGGTTGGGCTGGATGCGAGATCAGGATTATAATCTCTCAACCAAACTCCCATTATTCTCTGATCCATCTATGGTAGCATCTCATAGAGAAAGTCTAGATTTGTGCTGCTTTTGTTGCTCCTGATTGATACTGCTAAACATCTGTTTAATAACCTTTAGCCCTGTGATTGTGTGCAATTGCACAGCTGACTCCCATCACATCAGTAATGCTTTCACTACATACTAATAACAGTGGGAAGAGATCCTGATAGGGACCAAGCCCCAGGTTCTTCCCCTGTGCCATAGGTGCAGGCACTTATTGATGCCAACTGTGATGGCCCTGCACTTTGAGGGAGTATAGGATTTGGCACCTACCTCAAGGTTGAGCACACACCTTTTTAGCTGCTCTTGAGGTGCATCCACTTTTTCATAAACTCTGTGCATGGCTTGAGTCCACGTATATCCTCTTTCACTTGTGTGCTTTTATTATAATATCTCAACTCGGTGCCTCATCTGAAGTAAAATGCCCTAAACCTTGATGTTCTGTCACCCTGTCTTCCACTATCTGCTAGACCTAGTCTTCTCTCCACTCCCCTCCTGATTGCTTCCTCCCGCCCCTTCTCTCTCAGCACAAGATAACTGTACATAGTACGTGTGTGTGTAAGGAATAAGTGACTGTATAAATAATTAGTTTTTTTCACTCTGCATCTCCCATCAAAAAGTCAGTTTTAAGTATGACTTCTCTACCTATTCTGCCTCGTCTTGAAAGTTTACATGCACAAAATAATGTGCAAATGTGGTTTTTCACATTGCATGGCTAAATGCAGAAATGGCCATGGTCTTGAAAATTCTGCAGCTAAAAACTGTAAAACATATTTAAACCTTTAAAAATGTGAAATATATTCAAATATTAGCTGGTCTAGTTATTTACATATAGCTGTGCTTTGGTGTTTTATCCTAGCTATCCAGACATACACACAAAAGTCCCCAGCTATACCCTTCTTTCAGTTGCTTTCTTGCCTCCCTTTATTTCCATCACCCCAAATGAAATGGAGTAACTTTTGCATTAAATTTCACTAATAAAAAAAACCTTTATTTCTGAATGAGGCACATATGGTATCTTCATGCAAACAGATCTAAAATAAATAAATTCTGATCTGCTATACCTGCTGAGAAATCTAGCATTCCTATCTGTCATGTCTTGTTACCCAACATAACACATGCACATGCTGTAGACAGACACGCTAGCTTGGACATGTAGCATTATGTTCCAATTTTACTTCACCAGGGAAGCTTTCTTGAGTCTGACCCTGATTCTGATGGCAAAGATCCAGAGGTCTTATGACAAAGCACTGGCTCAACAGTGTGCACAAAACTAGCCCTTAGAAAGAGGCATTGACACTCAGCATGCCATCCTTCATTGTCAGCAGGCAGAGTACAACAATTACAAGGATTTACCGTATCCTTAATACTGCTGATTCATTCACAGAAAGGAGAATTAAATCATACAATTTTACTGCCATTTGTAGCCCTGGCATCCTGTTGCAAAGACTATAATGATTTTAAAAGACATTTCCATTTGTGGTAGAAAACTGAAAATCATCTAAGAAACCTTCTAACCAAGACCAAATTTTCCCCTTCTCTCCCCCATGTCCTTTTGTATATTTGGGTGGTGTTTTGTAAAACTGTTATAAACTTAGACACTTACATACCATAATGATAGGTGTGCTTTCAATGCCAGGTGAAGTAAAGCAGAATAGAAACAGAAGAGAAAAATTAGGGATTGCAGTTAGGCTGGGGAACATCACGGCATGGACTGGTGGATGCACAACCGGATCCTAATGGGTGAGCTCTCTGTTGCTGTTTGCTCCAGCAGTTTAGGGAGTGGAAGTCCATGGATTGCACTTGAATGTGGGAGTCCTTCTTGGTAGCCCGATTCACTATTTCTACTGCATTGGTAAATGATGTACTGAATATGGTCACAAAGAGGGGATGTTTTCTGCAAAGTTTAGAAGTGGTTAGGTTACACAAGAGTTAATGCACTACTAGCCTTTTTCTTCTCTGCTAAGTGCTGCAAGTATGCAGTGTTGTTGTAGCTGTGTCGGTCCCAGGATATTAGAGAGACAGGGTGGGTGAGGTAGTAACTTTTATTTGACCAAATTCTGTTGGTGAGAGAGACAAAGTGACCTGAAGAAGAGCTCTGTGGAGCTCAAAAGCTTCTCTCTCTCACCAACAGAAGTTCGTCCAATAAAAGATATTGCCTCACCTTCCTTGTCTCTCTAAAATGCATAAAGTGACATTTGCCCCAGCATAACATAACCTCACACACAACTGAACACATTTGGGAGTCTTCCCTCAGAAGGAGCCCAAGCTTGTGGATAAAAAGAGTGCTATAAATTGACACCCTTAAAATTTCTTTGGTTGAAAGACTTGACTCAGTCTAACAGAATTACTGTATTAAGCACAAAGAACCAGCAGAATCTTTCAAACAAACCAAACTTTTTAATTGTGCCCCCAGTATGCCAGTTTTGGAGTGCACTGGCAGTGTTGCATGCAGGAGTCTCTTTGTGCTAAGACTGGCCTACAAGAATATCAAACCTCAACATTTAAAAACTACAAAAATAGGAAGAGATAATTACAACTGCTCCTGGCTGAAAATAGTGCTCAAGTACAGAACTGACAAATCATCCCCACATTATGGGAGTTGGCTACCGATATGGGGATTTCTTGGGCACCCAAGAATCACACTAATGATAAACCCCACAAAAATGTCTCTGACCCTGAAATGCTTCTTGAGAGTTGTTTCAGGTAATGTAGTTGTATTGGCCTGTGTGGATTGTATTCAACTTTGTTAAAGGGTTGAGAATAGTTTTCAATGGAAATTAGCAATTAATGTAAAAAAAATTCTTGACTCAGAAAGCAAATTTCAATTCATTGGTGTTCGTGACCCTTTCTGTGAAAACAGAGCATTTGAGTTTCACTGGTTTGAAATACCTGTGAAAAGTGAATCCTAAATTTGATTGTTGGAGTATTGATCAAAAATGAATTTGAATTGTTCATTCAATTATAAAATTTATAGTATTGGTTAGTTACATAAGTCATCCAATGAGAGAACAAAAATTACACCATGTGACTTATCTAATGTACTATCATGGTGCAAATTTTGAATTATATGTTTTATTGTAATATTCACAATTCACATTACTTGTTAATATCTTGAAGTAATTCAGTCAAGGAACAGAATCATGTTACTTATATAATTGATCAACAGAGCTCAGGTTTTGAATATTTACAATTAAAGGTCCATTAATACTCTGCAGACCAAGAATTATTGGCTGAAGAAATTTGTAAATAATTCTGAATAATGAATACATTTGAGAATTTTACCATCTGTTTATAAGCAATCCACAAACAGGGGCGAAAAAGTGAAATTGGATGACTAAATTGCTGATTGAAAATTATTTGTTCAGCTTGTTTCAATGAGCTTTTTTAAAAAACACTCCATCTACACTGGTTGGCATCTACCAATACAACTTAGTTACAAGAACTATTTCAGGATATACATTTTTATAATTTTACTCACTCTATGGCCTTGTGCAGGCTATCTTAGCTGTTTCTGTTCCTGCTTGGTACATTTTATATGTCATACTTATAGTAAAGAATACGCGGATAAAGAGGTTAATTAGTGTTTGTATGGTCCTCTGAAGATTAAAAATGCTATATAATTATTATTATTTGTATTATGATAGCTCCTATGGGGTTCGATTGTGCTGGGCTCTGTACAGACACGGAGAGGGAGACAGTCCCAGCCCTTAAGAATTTGCAATCTAAATAGACAAGACAATAATAGACATACATCATGTTAGCATAATAAATCAGACCTCTATAAATTACATTTATTGTATATATCACCGGAATTACTGTTAAAAAATTCTCCAAATCATCCTCCCTCTTCTCCATTGTCCAACTACCCCAGCAAGCCGGCAACAGCAGGCTGACCCATATTGCCCTCCTGTCACCCCTCAGAAACAGATCTATTTATTGGTCTCGCTAGCCATCTGTCCCTGACACCCATTCCCTATTGCTAACCCGAGTTAATTCCTACTTCCCCAAAACCTCTAGCCCTATATAAGGTTGAGTTTGTTTAAAAAAAAAAAAAAAAAAAAAAGCACTCTGGCCTATCCAGAAAAATTCTCAACATTTGTCTAGATTTGATTAAAAGTAGCTGAGAATGTAGTCAGTCCTTCCTGGGTGGGGGGCAACGGTGGTGGAATAATTAGCTCCACATGGTCTAAGTATTATTAGAATCACTGTAAAAGTTAAGAGATAACTGCATCCATTTTACTTGTTGAAATGGACAAAAAGCAAAAAGCCAATCATAGCAATAATAAACAGTTAAAAATATAATGGAAAATAAAGGCCTGAACCTGCTGTTCTTTAAACTAAACTCAGACGCAAATGAGCACACATCAGGTACAAGTCTTGCATTCAGTCGCACTCTACAAGCATTTGTTTGCAACAGTTTGAAGAAAAACAGCAGGTTCAGGCCCTTTATTTTCCAGTACATTTAACTGTTTATAATTGCTAAAATTGTAAACAAATACTAAACTTGTTTATTATGGCTAATCTTATTTGCTTTCAGTGAACCCTGAGTCTGAATAAAGACTGAAGAGTTAGGCCCAATGTTTTTAAGTACAGCTGGCATTTGTGACCTTATTGTGGGCTGTGTCTAATCCAAAAAAGTGATATTATTTTGGCCTCTGGCAGCATAGGTGAAGTATACCAGAGGCTGATTGAAAACCTGTTTCCATCCTGCTTTAAAATAGGTTCACAATCCAAAAAGAAACTTTAAACACTTATTTAAATATTAAAACTTAAAGCTTTACTTCTGTAAGGATGTTTATAACAATCAATAAAAAATTGCCTTTGACATTTGTCTTAAAAGGTCTCAGCAAAACAGTGGATTTTTAGATTCAGGCTTTTGGTATTTAAAAAGATTAACAGCTGAACTGAGATAAACAAATTAGTAGAACTGCCTGCCCAGAACTCACGCTAATTAGGTGATAGATGCAACCTCCTTTACAGTCGCTGAGGTCTGTAGGATATTCTTGTCCAGAAACACTTTATCAATGGTGCTGCCTCAAAAGTGAAACTGACTAGGATCAATGCTACTGGGAAAAGGCTTCTGCACAGGAGGAAGGCACTAATCAAGTTCTTCTGCAGCTGCTGATCTGGCCCTTTTCAATGAAATCAAAGGCACAGAAAAAGAAAGGAAAATGGAGGTACAGAGAGAGGCAGACTTAAAGGAAGAAGAGAACTGAAACAGAGGTCTAGTTTCCCCTTTCCTATAGAAAAACAGAGGTGGCCAGAATAAAGATGTTTCCACTGGGGGGATGAGGGATTTGCCTTCCTTGAGGAGTAGGCAAGGCCCCAAACTTCACTGATCCCTCTGTGCAGGGTGTGACTTTCAAGAATTCAGTGAAGGTTGGGGCAATCCCTGTTGAAAAAGCCTGTTTTATCCTGGTTAGATGTAAATGTCCCAATAGATGAGACATTGCCATTTGCTTTGAAAGACTATTCTACAGCCTAGTCGTCCTCTAGATTTCACTGTCAGGAAATGTTTTCTGTGTTTCAGCCTAAATTTTCCTTCTATTGATTTAATCTTTTCCCCTCTAGTTATATCACCTTGCTTCAAATTAAATAATTCGCCCTGCTCCTTGGGGCCCAATCCTGCCCCTCCTTACTCAAACAACACTATTGATGTCAATGGGAATTTGCCAGTGTTTGGATGGCAAGATTGGTCCTTTTGTGTTTATACCCTTCCAATATTTGTAAACTGCTATATTGTCAACACCCCAAAGTTGACTCTTAACCAAACTATTCAAATTTAGCTCGTTTAACTATTTTCCATGGCTAACGCCATCACATCAGCACCTAGTTATTTTGGTTGCTCATTTCTAAATTTACTCCAATTTGTCAATACTTTTGTGATAATGTGGCACTCAGAACTAAATGCAATAATGCAAGTTCATACCAGCACATTTTGGATCAGGAGTGTTATCCCTCTCTTCCCTAAAGTTCTGGAGCAAAGTAGTCCAGGATGTCTGGGATACCAATTCCAACCTGTCCTCAAAATAGCCTATGCGCTTTAAAGTTTCCTGCCTCTTTTCTGTCTTGCTGGTAGACATCTTTAAAGGGGTTCTGCTCCTCCTCCCAGATATCTACACCCTGCACCACCAAAGCGTCTTTGAACAAGCAAGCAGCTACCTTCTTTTTTGAGTGTCAGCCGGCTGGAAAGTCCTATAAAGTGCAGTGCTGTGCTATCATTCTAAGGAATGTTCCATGTGGATACAACACTAAGAAAGCTGAAGCCTTGTAGAGCATATAATCTCTCCAGGCCCCCATCTCAGATTGCATAGGAGCCGCTCTAACCCATGTCTAGTGGGATCTGTGGCCCAAAGCACATCATCATGCCAGAGCAGTTACCAGTGCCCCATCTAGACTAAGTCTGTCCAGAAGCACTGCAGCAGGTCCTCAAGACCACCTGAGACAGCCAGACCCATCAGAAGTAGCACCCTGGCAACCTTCCTCTTTTTATTCCAGGACAAGGCAATGGAGGACATCACCATCACACTGAGGGAAGAAAGCAGTGGTAAGGTATGTGCACGTCTATATGTTGCCCTTTGTCCTTATCCTTTGTTTTATAATCTTTTGAGCTTGTTTTCATTCCACATGACAGTGCTCTTTTCCCAGCCAATTTGAAATAATTTGTCAAGTAAGGTTGTATGAGACGCCGTATCAAGTGCTTTACTGAAAATTACGTCTGCTGCTTTTCCATCATCTGCTAATTTTGTAATTCTATCAAAAAAGCAATCAAGTTTGTCTGGCAAGGTTTATTCTTTATGGAACCCATGATTCAATGTATCTGCCTCTGAAGGATGAAGGACTGAGTCAACCATTTACAAGCTTAATCAAACTTATCCAAACTCCTTTACGCAATAGATTGGACTGAAAGTCTTGTGAGAATAGGCTTGCTTGCCGCATTCACATCATGTCCTGGTTTCTAAAGGGATGAAAATACTGAAAGAAAAGGTTTTGGCACAGTATTTCAGTACTTCTGCACTGGGCCTACCTGAACTCAGGAAATGCAGGGGACTGTAAAAATCTTACTTTAAAAGTTAATGGAGCTATTATAGACCTCCAAAAAAGTTTGATACATGTTTCAGGGAAAGATTCAGATCAAATTCTTCTTTTAGTAAGAAAAATAAAAAAAATTAATAGGCAAAATATGACTAAGTATAGAGATAATAAGATTCCCTGGCTTCATCTCAGACCTCCTTCAGCCTTGACCTGACAGAAATCTGTCCTCATACACCACTTGTCATTTAGAGGTCTCCTCATCACACCTCACCTGATAAACTCTAGAATATGGAAGTTGTTAGCCCTCAAATCTGCCAGTCCTCTCTATTTTGAAACAATACTTACAATCTTTCTTTTCAAAGGTGTTTTTAAAAGAGACCAGTATTGGTCCTCAATTTACTATCCTTCCCTCTCATTTATTTCCCTTCACTTGTTACATTAGATCTTCTTGTTTTCTTTTATCTCTTTGAATTTTGATAAACTTGTCTTTATTGGCTTTCAATTTCTTTATTGCCCAAGATATAGTGAGGGAACTAATACATAAAACAACAACAACAACGATTATAAATGTTTAAGATTTAAGATCAAGTATCAGAGGGGTAGCCATGTTAGTCTGGATCTGTAAAAAGCAACAGAGTCCTGTGGCATATTAGGAATGGCAATATGCAAAAACTTGTAGGAGAACACTTCAACCTCCCTGGACACACAATAGCAGATTTAAAGGTAGCCATCCTGCAGCAAAAAAACTTCAGGACCAGACTCCAAAGAGAAACTGCTGAACTTCAGTTCATTTGCAAATTTGACACCATCAACTCAGGGTTAAACAAAGAGTGTGGATGGCTTGCCAACTACAAAAGCAGTTTCTCCTCCCTTTAGTGTTCACAGCTCAACTGCTAGAAGAGGGCCTCATCCTCCGTGATTGAACTAACCTCATTATCTCTAGACTGATTCTTCTCTGCATATTTATACCTGCCTCTAGAAATTTCCACCACATCCATCTGATGAAGTGGGTATTCACTCACAAAAGCTTATGCTCCAATACTTCTGTTAGTCTATAAGGTGCCAGAGGACTTTTTGTCACTTTTTAAGATTTGAGGGGAATTTGGGCCTCAAGCCCCAAATACACTGGAGTTTTCCGTGTGGCTCTCAGAAGTTACCAGTAATAGGAAAGTGGAACAGAAGTCAAATGTGAACCTGAAAGAGAAGTAAAGAGAGTGAATCTATTAGATATTAAAGGATGAAACATGTCATCTTAAGGGAAGCATGGTGAGCTTCTTCACTGAATTCAATCAGCTGATTTGAAAAAAAAAATTATGGTTGATGACAACGTGCAATAGGTATTCACTGAATACTGGAAAAATCCTAGTCCTAGAAGAGAGTGTGGGACCTTTGCCATTGATTTCCATGAGACTAGAATTTAGTTGTATGGGTGAAAACCTTCCTCCCCCCAAACCCTCAGTTAAACACTTTCTCAGAAAGAGTGACAGACCCACGCAAGATTTCTGCACCAGGTAAGCTTCATAGCACCTCTGGAGCAGGTTCATTGCAGGTCTCTGCCATAGCTGATATAGCAGCTGCATTGGGGTTCTGCTGTACCCTACAGTCTGTGTTAGGATTGTGGGGTGAATTCTACACCCTCCAGCCCCTGCTTATTTTGCCTCACAAGGCTTGACTCCTTAGTGCAAGAAAAAGTGTATTTCAAAGTGTATTTGTAAGGCACAAAACACACCTAAATCTGAAAAATGGTACGTTTGCAAGCTATTCACTAACTTGCGTGCTAATTTTACCCTCTTTGGTAAGTCTTTTCACACATACTGCTTCACACATACCCACTTGATTCTGGGTAAGGTAGAGAAGGTTTCTTATTTGCAGTTAAGTAGTTTTTCATTGCCTTGGAGGTGCATTGTATGCCATTATCCATGTCCAGTTGCATAGGCAGTTCTCCTATGAGAAATTTGTAAGACATTTTATAGTAATTTCTATGATGACAAAGGGTGAGAACATCAGTTCAATTTATTCAAAATAATAGTGCATCTAAACAAGTGCATATTTTAAAATTTATTGCTTGGTTATCAAAAGGTAGTGGGCAACTTGTGGCAGTTGGGAGAGATATTCTATTGGAAAGCTCCTCACAGCAAGCAGCTACTCAGTCTGAAAATTAATTTCAAGAAACATGACTGACCACTGAGCAATTTTAGCAGTAGTTTTTGCGCAACATTTTGTAGTAAACAATGTTGTTAGCTGAGCACAGAGTGACTGGACTTCAAAATGAGCAGTTAGGCCTACAGGCAAGTACAGAAATACTGCACTGCCCACTAGAATGCTAGAGCCTCTTTCGTTATGAGTGAACAGAACATTGAAATCTCAAACACCAGGTACAGCACCTCAATACTCAAAACAAGCAGCCTATATTGGATGTATCAGCTTAGTCCATTGAAATACATGATCATGATCATGAACAGTGATCTGCAGGTTTTCCAAATTAAAATTTCTTTAAAAAGACTGTTTAAAGACCCCTATCAAAATCGACGAATAGATTGAAATAGACATATTGTAAACAAATGCTTATCGAGTGCAGCTGAATGCAAAATTTGTACTTGAAGTGTGCTTATTTAAGTTCAGATTTAAATTGCAAGGCAGGGGTAATGATGTTTTCATGGAAAGACCCAGCAGATAGTTCTTAAAAAATGAAAAGACTGGAAAGGATCTAGCCTTCTTTGAATATTATATTTTTTCCCCCACCAGTCTTAAGATATGTGTCTGCCTTATCAAGAAATATTTAAATTACTTCTGAAGCTTCAGACCAAGTGTATTTTATGAAATACATTGCCTATTCTTGTGCCTATTATTTTATCGTATTATTTTTTAGCTCGTCTCTTCACGTTTGGTCTTTAAATATACAGTTAAATTATCAATGCAGAACACAGTTTAAAAATCTAATGTACTTTTCATTTTTAACCTCTTGTTTTTGTTTTTGTTTTTTTAATTTATTTCACATAGCTTGGACAGTGTCAGTAAACTGGTCAGTTTCCCCTTCTGTTTCTTGTGACCTAACACAATACAGTTGAGTTAGATTCACACTACTGCACAGAAAAGTCCACATTTTTCCAAAAGATTGTTTTTATTAACATTTGAGGAGATGAGAAACAAGTGACAACATTTTTATTCATAATAGGAGATCAGATCCTGCTACCACTGAATTCAGTGGCAAGACCTCTGTTGGATGCTAGCATTTATACAATTCTTTATTTTTACCAGACATAAACTTTGAGCTTTGAACTAGTTTAAAAGTGCCCTTTTGATGTTTTGGCTTCCAACTGTCCATGTACTTCTTAGATGAGCGGGATGGAGATTACTGGGTTATATCACCCAGGACAAAATTCACTGAAAGGAGCCAAAATAAAGGAAAACTCAGTGAGGTTTTCCTCACAGTGTTTCTCTCGTAACTTTCTAAAAGTCTTGAAGTCTGTTATTTCCTTACCACTCACCAGCAAGGCCTAGTTCTGCACTCTGATCTTTCTTGGTTTCAACGGGAGGTTTGCCCAAGAATAGACTAGGTGATCAGATCTGCTAAGTCTCAAGTCAAAATTCATTGTTTGCCCTGACATTACAAGCACCTACAGCAGAGAAAGGAGATCCAGAAAATACAGAGAAAGAAGGTAAAAATCTCAGTGAAATTTTTTTCTTAAAAATACTGTCACTTTAAGGGATCAATGTGGGGGGGGGGAAGAGATCTCCTAAAATGAATTATTTTTATGATTGTGTATTTCTTTCCTTGAATGCATCTAGCATGTTGATTAAACTTGATGTTACCTTTAATGTTAAACAGTTTTTTAAAAGGAATATCTGTACTGTAATTGGCTAAGATATTGAAACACCAGAATCAAATCCTGAAGGATTCTAAAGAGTAACCCACCCACACATGATAGAAAATTGAATATTTGGAGAATCAGACCAAATACTAGTCCTGCTTCCAATTAAAGCAATGAGAAATCAGGCTTTATCTCTTAGGAGAATTGTGTCTTTCTAAGAGAAAACAGAGACAGAGCTGGTAGATGTAATTGAGAAATGGCTCCCTGAGTCCATTAATTAATATTCAGGACATACATGTATTTTTACTAGGATTACAGCAGAGAGCCAAAATAAAATTGTTTTAAACACCCCCCCCACACACCTTTCACATTCTTAGATCACAGTTGCCAGTCTAAGATGGCTATGCTGCAGGTTTATAAAAGATTTCAATATATTGAACAGAAAATGGTTAACATCTGAGGCTTGCCTAGAAGTCTGGTCAGGAATGTATAAAGTAATCTCAGGTATTAGACCCATCAATAAGTGTCCAACTACTCTGCTGTCAGGCTTCTTGAGGCTCCAGCAGGCACAGTAGAAATGGTTCAGAACTGGGGCAAAATATGGTCTTAGAAAAACAAGCTATGCATTTCTGCACAGGAAAATTAAAATGGCCTATTTCAGAAGTGATTCAGAACAGCACATGCATGCCAACTTTAAGATTATTTACAGGAATTTTGTACAAGAAAACTGAGTAATAAGAAACTTTTGGTATTTAAACTTTAGGGTACTAAGGAATCACCTCTGGATTTCTAAAACTCATAGGTAAATGCCTTACAACTGGACAAGGAAGGATAATGAGGGCCTGATATTTCATTGTTAGTATGATAAAAATTGTATTGAAGTTCATAACAGTTATGGGTGCATCTGAAGTGCCAGACCAAACTCCATCTGTATTTCTGGGATTCTTTATACTTTGTCTGTTTCTGAACCAAAACCCCTAGGGCTGGCTTATGAAATTAACTCTCATCCCTTCCCCTACTCAAATTAAAAAAAGCCTATTCACACCTCCACTCAGGTACTTCTTGAAGTAGGGGGTCAGTTGCTGTGTTCATCCACAATGTAAGGGGCTGCCACGTAGATCTGAAGCCTTCTCAGTCGAAGAAGGATCCTCTATGGAGTAGCCACTCACACTAACCATGCTGCACATTAGCTGCTAGCTTACTAAAGTGTAGGACCTGAGCTTTTCCAGCTGTTGTTTCTGAGTCTGCCTGATGTACAGGACAATCTTGAAAAGTTTCTGAGAGCACTATGTCCAGCTTTCCTCAGTTGAAGGGATGGTTATTCTGAATGTGGAGTGCAGAGGGAAGTAAGGGAGAAAAGAAAACAGAAAAGACTGAAAGATCTCCATCCTTCCTGCCCCATTTTGGATCAATAATGAAAAAAAAAGCTAAAATGTATTGTCAAATGACCATCATGACATTAGGCCACAGTCTTTGACCTAAGAAACGAAGAGCTTCAAAAGTTATATGTTTTTAAATATACTGAAATTGTAGGTTTCTTACTAGGATATACTAGGCACTCAGGCCGAGATCCTAAAAGGTATTTAGGTCCTAAGTCCAATTGATTTCAATTGAAGTTAGGAGCCTAAATACCTTTGAGGATCTGGGCCTCTGATATCATGGTGATGGGTGGCAGTATAAAATCATAAGACAGATATGTTGACAGTATATATGTAAAACCTCAGATGAGCAGGAACAATTTGCAAGAATCAGTGTGTTTCTAATAGTTGGGAGCCAACTATTTCCTTGAGTTAATCTCTCATGCTCAAGGTTCCATTTCAGTCATCATTTTCCCAGCCTTCAAGGCCAGGACTTGACTCTCTTCAGAGTCCATCAATACCTGTCCTTAATTGGCCAAAAGGATCAATTTGGAGTGAAGTGAGGTGCTCCATCTCTTCCAGAGCCTGAGAACACTTCACAGAGAGTATTCCAGTATTCTTCTGCTTAGAAAGCAAGAGGACAGGATAGGTAATTCAATTCAGGTCTCTAAATGATACTGCTGGACTCACACATAGCAACTGTAAGCTGGTAGACTGGCTTATTAGAAAATATCCCACAGAAAGTCATCAGAGATTTTATTGAAAGATAAAATGTATACCCAGAAATGAAAACAAGTTAACATAAGCAGAAATGGAGAAACTCCCCTAGCCTCGGGTTCAGCTCAGTCTCATGATCTTTCTCATAGGCAGTCTCTAAGCACACAGTTTATAGTCTTTCCCTAGCATCTGTGCAAGAAGGGAGGGGGCGGAGCTTAGCAACAATTAACCCTTTGTTCCTTTGGGAGCAGGTTGTGCCCCAGCACCTTGTTTCAGGAATGTCCCCTCAGACTCATCATATTCAATTTTCAGCAGATGGGTTATATGAGAATGAATATGAATAGAGATCCTTTAATCTATACAATTGTGATGTATTAAACTTTGAGTAGCGATTAACTTTAATTTCTGCTGGTATTGCTTGAGAGTGAAACTTATAACAGAAGTAAAGGTGAATACAAATGGAGAGACTATTTCTGAGTAACCTTTATGGATACCGCATTAAATGATAGAAGTCAATGGAATCATTAGATATATTTATTCTGTATATGCAGAATGAAGTGGAGGTGCTCCATATTATTGCTACTAGGCTAATTTTATCTTTGAGGCTACAGTTTATTTCTACTAGATTACTATAATTTGTATCTAATTATTTTTAATAAATGCTCTTGATATATTTTCCTCTTTTAGGAACTAGAAGTGATCATTTCCGTACCTTACCCTGCCGTGGTAATGAGAACACAATTTATAAGGCAAACTTGCGGATGCATTAAATGCATGTTTTGTTGTTTAAAAAATAATTGCAAATACACTAATGAACTATATTTTTATGCTTTGAAGGTACGTGCAGTAATGTTCTTATTTTTACAAAAGTCAGTCAATAAGATTTTTTAAAAATTAGGCCCCAGTCTTGCATTGTGATCTGCCCTGGGCCTGTGTGAAAGCAATTGAATGATTGGGGTCCTACAGAAGAAAATGCCAGAGAAGAGTGGTAGATGAGAAAAAGGAGATGGAGTTTGTTTTTTATGCCAGTATTAAATGGTCCATTTCCCGGATGCATGCTCGTGAAAAGAGGAGTTGTTTGTGATTACTTAGTAATTCAAACCTTACAAACCCTCCTCAGAACACATGGAGAGAAGGCCAAAAAAAGGAATTTTTATTGCTATTTCATGAAATCTGACCCACAGCAGACCTTGAAGAATTCACTAAGGTTTTGAACACATAATATAAAGGCTGGTATTAATCGCCTTTTTTATTTTTTCCTTACCAGATGAACAGAAAAATTACTGAAAATGAACCTGTTAAGATTTTTATAAATAGAAATGTCAAAGAATACAATCAGTAGTCTGGTTCCTACAGGAGGTTCTGTCTACAAAACAAATATACTGATGCAAAAACAAACCAAAATATAAATCCCAGAGACCATAGTTCTGTATTAACATTACTGCTGCTTTCAGTGTGTGTCAGTGATGTATCCCACTGCACCTCGGACTTGCAAGACTGGATTTTCCTTCACTAGACATCCATCAGAGTCATCCATGTGCCCTCTGCCTAGTCATGCTCCCATGTTGAAAGGGCATAAAGCTCTCCCTCAGTTCCTTCTTACCATCTGAAACAACGAGACAGAACCTGGCCGGTGTCTGACCTGCACGTTTTTAGCTAGCCCAGACTCCTTCGAAATCTTCTGAAATCTTCTGTGAATATTCAGAACCACTTTTGATTTTTTGTTGTGAACACCAGGAACTGATCAAATGATTGATCAAAATTCTCTGGTCTGACACCTCTCCCCTCATACAGGGTTTCTGTATTGGCAGATTCAAAACCTGCAGG
Source organism: Chelonoidis abingdonii (assembly GCF_003597395.2). Taxonomy (NCBI): domain Eukaryota; kingdom Metazoa; phylum Chordata; order Testudines; family Testudinidae; genus Chelonoidis; species Chelonoidis abingdonii. The sequence goes on along the minus strand of NC_133774.1, from coordinate 53,620,909 downwards.
CTTCAAGCTTGGTACATTACAAGATGGGCACAGTAGGTGCCTTTTCTGTCTAGGGAAATCCCATGTTCCAGACAAATGCTTGGTATGCTTACCATTCTCTGTGAGGTCTCACACGTCTCAAGATGTGAGGCTGAAGCTCCAGGTTCTGGGACAATCCATGAAGGACTCATCAGACTGTGAGGAAATGGGCTCTGAAATCTTAATATACAAGCTTGCATCATCTAGCGCTCCGAAGAAAGATCTAGTGCCAACACTGGCATTGATATCAGCATGAGTACTAGCACTGGGACCAAAGCTGACCTCAGCTTTGATGTTGAAGCCAACACCAACACCTAAGGCATTGAAGCTGAGCACTGAAAAGGACCTTTCCAAGCACCAAAGCAGCAGCTCAAGAAGAAGCTTAGTGCCCTTCTGCAAGGACAGGCACACAAAACTTTGGGAGATAAGGCCTGTATGGCATTGAGGGATGGAGAGAAGCAGTACACTGTGATGCAGCAGGCTCATCTGGCACTGAGCCCGGTTCCAAAGGTGCTCCCATGGGCATTAACCCTGGCTTTTAGCAAGAAGGGTTGGGCTGAACCAGATCTATCCCTGGTACTGGTATCCACTAGCACCAATACAGACTCTGGGAATTAAAGTGCTGCCCCTAAAGGAAGTCTACTTCTCATCATCTCTGGGGCATACCTCTTTGCCTGCAGACTTCTAGTAGGGGACCCATCCCCTCCAAGGTCTGTGAGCAGTGTAGTTGAGAGACTTGCAGACTTCTATGGACCTAAGCACCACCAGCCCACCAAGACTAGCATTGATCAACAGCCTGCAAGTCACACACATGCATGCAGATGCCACCATGGCCTTACGGGGGATACTGGGGCCATCCTTTACAGACATCAAGAAGCTAGTGTCCACCATCGAAGACGAGGTCCCTCTCCCCAGTAGCTTCAGTGACTAGACTACTGATACCAGAATATCAAGAGGTACAGGATCCTGGGGCACAAAAACATCAACATTCTGTCTCATCTCCTCATCATCACCAGATGAAGTGGTATCCTCAGCACCATCACTGATGCCAGATGACTTGAAAGTATTCCAGGAGCTCTTTGTGCAGATTGCTGATACTCTAGCGAGTGTGACTTTGGTCATCTCAGAAAAGTTCCACAAGCTGCTCAACATCATGTCAGCTTCTAGACTTGTCATCTTCTCTGTGGCAAATGCCACCCACTATACCACCAATGGTGAAATGAGTTGACAAGAGGTACCATGTGCTCCCTTCAGGGTTTGAGGACCCTGATTATAAGTCAACGCACAAGAAGTCAGATTTGGTCAAATGAAATAAAAGCAAAACACATTCTAAGCTGATCTTAACACTTTCAGTGCCCTTACAAACTTAGGTGCTTCTTACCACAGGCTGGCTTGTTGCCCTTCAGCCAGGCTCTCCCCTTCAGTCGCTCGATGGTGGTGTCTGTAGATGTAGGTGGAAGAGAAAGAGCATGACAAATATTTCTTCCTTTTATCATGTTCTTTCTTCCCTCTTGGCTTTGTTCCTGTGGGCTGGGCTGGGTTTGTTCCATACATGCCCTGATGGGGTGTGGACTTCCCCTCTGCTCCTGGAGAGTTTTGCCTGGGCTTGTTTTAAGCCATGAGGACACATTTTCAGCCTCATAACTATATGCATGAAATTACAACCTATATCATTACTATAACATGGAGGTTGGCAAACTGTGGCCTACGGTCAACATCCAGCCGACGGCACCCTCCTGCCCGGCCCCTGAGCTCCAGACCCGAGAGGCTAGCCCCTGGCCCCTCCCCTCCTGTTCCCCCTCCTCCACAGCCTCAGCTCACCCCAACGCTGGGGCAGTGCTCTGGGCTGCAAGCTCCTGGGGCAGTGCTGCTGCAGAGCCCTGCCTGACCCAGTGCACTGTGCTGCGCTGTACATGGCTGTAGTGCCACCAGCCATCAGTGCTCCAGGCAGTGCGGTAAAGGGGCAGGGAGTGGCGGGGTTGGATACAGGTCAGGGGAGTTCGGGGCAGGGGTGTGGATCGGGGTCAGGGCATTCGGAGGGCGGGGAACAGGGGGGTTGAATGGGGGCAGCGGTCTGGGGGGGCAGTCAAGAAGGAGGGGCGGTTGGATGAGGTGGGGGGCAGTCAAGTGTGGGGGTTTGGGGGGCAGTCAGGGGACAGGGAGCAGTGGGGGTGGATGGAGCAGGGGTTCCGTGGGCCATCAGGGAACGGGGGGGTTGGATGGGACAGCAATCCCGGGGACGGGCCATCAGGGAGTGAGAAGCGGGGGCCGGGACGGATGGGGAGAGGGCCCCCTCCCCTAACCGGCCCTCCATACAATTTCCAAAACCCAATGTGGCCCTCGGGCCAAAAGGTTTGCCCGCTCCTGCTATAACAGCAATGCTCAGTGCATCATGAGCCTTCCGAAGACACCCAACATGACAAACTTTGCATTGGATACCCCACAATCATATTATTAGGATGAACATGGGAATGCAGGTTGTTCCCCCGAGATACAGAGTGTCACAATCACACAGTGTATTTCCACCAGCTATCAATTGTCTGGCAAGCCTCTCCCTCCAAACATCAAGGCATACACCACCAGGGTAAAGGCATCGTCTTCTGAAGGCTTCAGAAATGTGCCAGTCATTGATCTGCAAGGCAGCTATGTGGAGCAACCCGCTAACTTTTGTTAAACATCCTGCATATGACATAGCAGCTAGGTCAGATTCCAAGTTTTGGAATACAGTATTTCAATCACTGGGTGACTGATACAGCTGAAACCCTTCACTGTTATAATCCATGGAGGCTACTTCTTGCCAGTCACCTACACATAGTTAAAGAAAAAAGAAGGGTTACTCTCTTAACAGTAACTGTGGTTCTTTGAGATGTTGTAGTCAGTGTGGACCCCACAACACACCCTCCATCTGTGCTTTTGGAGTCATCAGCAACACAGGCTTTGAACTGTAAGGGAATTGACATAGGGCTGGGGCTGCTCAACCCTTTATTACCTTTATGGGAGCATGAGGAGGCCCAGGGCATGCATGTGTGATGAACATTTTTGGACAAGAAAAATCTGGTATTATGCACCTAAGGTGCATGCACACCTGTGATGGGATCCACCTGTGATTACAACATGTTAAAGAACCAGAGGCCTTGGATCTCCTCAGTGCCATGATGCCTTCTGGATCCCATTAGGCACCATGGCCATATAGTAACTAGTTATATTGATCGTATGATCACTATGTTGTAACTGGATTCTCTGACATGCTTCTTTTTGTTGTACAGAATTGCATTGTGGACAGGGCTTTCAAAGGTTTGCTGTGTAATGTTTATCAGTCTCTCAGTTGATCCCATAAACCAACACTAACAAAGTAAGGACTGTGGAGTGATTACCTTTAAATGAGAAAAACAAAGATTCCATGTATTCATGGTTCAATGCAGGTCAATGTAAACTATATGAAGAATTGTGGGATATTATTTTACTGTGTCTTTTTATTTCATGCACTGCAAAGTATGTATGAACTGATTCATTTGGTTGATTTGAGATGGGTTGTTGGACCTGGTGATATGCTCTATGAATAATAAGCCTGCAGGGTGGATACAAATTGATGATTTAAAAAAAATGATTTTTAAAAAAACTGGACTGTTTTATTTTAATTAAATACAGGTTTATTTTTTAAATTCAATTTGAAATGATGACAATCTATGTTAAGGCCTAAATTTACTATAAGCTGTAAAATGATTTAAAATTAAATTAAAATAAATAAAAAATATTAATCAGTATGTTTTCTGCTGAAGTTTAAAAGAAAGTCGAACAATGAACTGGTGCACGTCACTAGCTGAACACCTGTAACCAGAGTTTGTTGAACTGCTAAACCAGCTTTTGACAGCACAAGCCTCCTGCAGATGGAGAGAGAATATTTTCTTCATTTCAGTTTAATCCACTAGTTCAGTTCAATGACTAGACCATGCAAAGTTAAGAAACCAATTAGGAGCTGAAAATGCAGGAGTGTTTGTTTTCTTCTTCTAGTCTGTAAATAAAAACTAGGTGTGAGAGGATGATCTCTACTAGTTCTAAAATCTTGAAGGACAATGGTAACCATAAACAATCAGTTCAACTCACTAGCTACAGATAATACTTTGTTTAAGAAATCAGTTAGTTTTAAATGCAAACATGTTTTGATAAACTTTTTTCCTTATGTGTCTAGCACATGTAAAGTAATTTTATTTAACTAATAAGAAAGCAATTTTAAAGTGCTGGGTATGTGCATTTTTAACTACATTTGAATTTCCAAATAGAACTTGATACAAATCAAAAGTAAAAAATGACTCATCTAGTAAAAAAATATGCTTCATTCACCATTTTCAAACATAATAAAAATGTAAACATTAAGGATCTGAATAAATGTAAATTAGGCTATGTGATTCCTTAAATAAATGTATATTGATATAGTGTATCCTCCTGGTTAACAGAAAGACGCACCACATTTAATGTAAAGGCTATATTCAGTTATAAATCAACACATTTTAATGGTTACCAACCCAATCAGAATCAACCTTTCCTTAGGAAAATAACGAAAAGTACAAATGTAAAACAAGATTCAGATTGATGATTTTAATCAAAATTCCCTGCTTACTGATTTAAATCATGATTAAAATCAGTGCTTTAAACTGGTTGATTTAACTCAATCCTTCCTCTATGCCTCACATGCTATTGCTTATTTATTGTTTGTTGCATTCTGGTTGGCTCTGAAGATCTATTGTATGCTTCAGTCAGTTAGAGGAGACAACATATGCATAAATACAAGTTTTTAAAAGTATTTTTATAAATAAGCCAATTCCTGACTGAATAAAGTTTTGCTTTGTTTTTACTTTTAACAATACTGTTAAAAGTAAACCATTGAGCCATCAAGCAGATCTGGCACAGCTTCCGTTTGGTATAAGCCACATGATTTTAGTCATCACCATCCTTTTCCTGAGCCCGGAAACTCAAAATATTATATTGGTGAAATCCTAGTCAATTGTCAATATTTCCCTTTTTAACTGTGCATGAAAAAGTCAAATTCGTTTTTAAAACCGTGAGAAGGAAACACTCAGATGTCAGGGTTACTTTGTATACACGGTACTTTCCAGAAGGTAGGCCTTGGTTGTGGGAGATGTTGAATTTCCTCATCCCCCTGAGTTTACTGGGGATTGAGGGAACTCAGCTCATCGGAAGATTAAACCCATAACACAGACTGAAATGATCTGTCTTCCACAGGTTATTATAGCTTTTGTCAAATCCAGGAGGACAGAAAAGTCCCACAGAGCTAATGTATGTTTGAACATGTTGACATAGCATGGCTGATGTGGCATGCCACTGGGATAATATTTAATTCACTGATATGTACTAAGTAAATATGTGGATAGATAAAACCATTTTGTACTTCTCTTATATTAAGTATGAACATCTAATGGTAAAAAGCTACCTAGGGAATAGAACATCCCCCGATATTTGTTTTATAAAACTGTGTAAAGGTTTGCCAAAGCTGTCACAGTATGATAGCTGTGGCCATTTATTTTTCCAGATCCTAAGTTTGAGTGCTTTTGCTTGTGTTGGAATCTCTTTTTTAAAATAGAGATTAATACATTTTAAAATGTTGAGGGTGCTGAACAGATTTGTTGATCTAGTAATGATACATTACTGGGTAAAGGTCAAATTCTGCTCTTGGACACACCCAAGGAGGAAAGTCTTTGTCTGTCTGTCATTGTGTGTGCTTTTGCCAGAGAAGATCAAGGAGGCAAGCCATCTAACTCCATTAAAATTCAAAAGTTTTGGATTTCTTTTAAGCAGAATTTTTTTATTGTTTCTTTAAACAATCAAACACAGCAAGCAGCAAATATTTGGCTGCACACTTCTGAAACCCCAAATCAAGTTCAGGTTTTGGCAGACTTATTTCAGTTTTTTCAATTAGAAAAACCACAACAAATTTTGAAAGAATGCAGACATTGTCTGTGATTTTTTTCTGATTTTTAAAAACCCCTTGTTTTCGATCCAAAAAAAGTTTTGACGGAAAATATTTGTAGAACCTTTTTAATGAGCTTTAGTGCCTTTTAGCACTAGCTGATGCTGAGAACCAGTGATACCTTGTAAAGGTGACTTGGAAAGATATTTTCTCAAAACTGGGTTTGTGCTGAGATGCAGAAGGCTTTTAAATGTTTATTTTTCCCAGGACTACCGGCGGGAGGGTGGGGGCAAGAGTGGCAATTTTCCCTGGGCCCCACAGGGGTCCCCACGAGAATACAGTATTCTATAGTATTGCAACTTTTTTTTATGGAAGAGGCCCCCAAAATTGCTTTGCCCCAGGCCCCCTGAATCCTCTGGGCGGCCCTGGTTCATGCCGCTGCAAGCTGAGGAGTGGCCTGTCCTCTGTAGCTGGGCAGGGCAGCGCTACCGGCTCCTGCCTGGGCAGTGGGGATGGCCGCTGACCACGGGAGAGTGGCGCGAACAAGCTGAGGAGCGACCCGTCCTCTGCAGCTGGGGGCAGGGCCGCACTACCGGCTCCGCCTTGGGGATGGTGGCTGCTGACCGCGAAAGAGCAGTGGGAGCCAGTAGCGCGGCCCTTCCCCGGTTGTAGAGGATGGGCCGCTCCTCCTCAGCTTGTCCTGGCCACTGTCCCGCAGGCAGCGGCCACCCCCCAGGCGGGAGCCGGTAGTGCATCCCTGCTCCAGCTGCAGAGGACGGGGGGGACATGACGCCTGGGCGGGCAGCTCCTCCTTGGCTTGTCCCCACCTCCTGCTCCTCCTCCTCCTCCCCTCTGCGCCGCCTCCTGCCAGGGGAGTGTAGAGGGGAGCAGAGCGGTAGCTCGGGCTGAGCCCAGCTTGTGCCAGGGCCAAGGTGAAGACCAAGGATGAGCAGGGCTGGGATCCAGTAGCAGCCCCAACCCCTGGCCCTGGGAGCGGTGGTGACAGGAGTTGAATCTACCTCGGGCCAGATCCGCAGCAAGGTAAGAGTTGGGCCAGGCGGGAGGGTTTTGTTAAAATTAAATGTTAAAATTACATTAGTAGGAAATGGATTTGTTTCACTGATTACAAATTTTCTGTTTTCATTTTTTTAAATTTTAAACAGTCAAAACAAAACTGCAAAGTGCAAACGTGTAAAAGTAAAAAAAATTCAGGGGGAGGGGGTAGCCAAAATTTTTTTTGCTTGAGGCAGCAAAAAACCTAGAGCCGTCCCTGGCTAGAGGGAGTAATAGACTAATCTTGGTCTGATTTTTTTTTAAGTTATTTTTAATGTTAAGTGTCTTGACCTCTGCTAGGAAATACTGAGTGTGGGTAAGATTCTGCATGGCCCTCACATTGGTGAACACTGTAAGAGGAGTGTGCAGAGAGAGCCTTTACTTCCCCTTGAATGTTCCATGTAAAGACCAGGCAGAATTGCTGTCCCTGTGCTCTTTGGAGAAGCCAAAAGGGGTAAGGAAGAAGCAGGGGTAAAACCAACTTTCATATAGAAACCTGCAAATTAGGACCAGCAAGAAAAGTAGAGCAGGCTGCGTGTGATGAAGAAGTTTAGTGGTTTGCATGCTTCCCTGCAGGCATCCTAGGATGGGATGTGGAGTGTTGTAAAAGCACAGTCTAGCCCATTGGGCCCAGTCCTGAAAGATGCTGAGTGTCCTTCAACTCCTTTCAGTAGGAATGCTCAGCACTTCACAAGACTGGGCCCTCTATCATCAGGGTATGGGGCCAATCAAGCAACCTTGTGCAATACTAACAGCCTGTAAGGAATAAGCCTCCAGTGATGGGAACTTCTCCCAGGGGACTGAAGAAGCACTTACAAAAGAAATTGGGGGTGACAGCATGAGCTCTGCAGGAGGATAAGGGGGAACTGTACTGGAGAAGGGAGTTCTGATGCAATGAGCTCAGGCCACCAAGCTGGCAGGCAATGAAACCAGCCTTATCTCTGAGCCTTCTCTTACTCCTCCCACTTTCACTGCAGTTGAGCCATTCCCACCAGCTTTTGATTTCTTTCCTACTGGAAGACAGCAACAACCAGAGCTTTTCTGCTCCTTGTACTGTCTCTAATGATGAAGTAGGCCCACCCTTATTCAGGTGAGCAATCCTCATTCATGTGAGCGGTCCAGTGATTAATGATTGCAGAATCGGGTCCCTAGTTAGAAATTTCATGGAGAGATGAAATCTATTTAAAAAGGAGGAGAAACTCTTGAGGTCCCCAAGGCTAACCTAACACTAAAAACGTCATTTTAAAAAGACCAAGCCTAGTCTATTCTTCCCCATGACGCTTATTTCTAAAATGTGACAGCTAGCCAAAAATTCGTTCCAGCTGCACTTCAAAACTACACAGGTATAACTAGGATTAAAAATAAGGAAATATCATTTAATGACTGGATCTATTGAAATAAAATGTTTTGGAAAAGAATGTTGTCTGAATTCAGCCACTTACAATAGTTGGGATTTTGAAAAATCCACAAAACTAAAAGAATTTTAAATTGATTATTTTTTTTAATAAACATATAAAGGAAGTGGAGCACTAGTGGCTCTACAGAAGTAACAGCCATTATGACAGAGCTGCACTGATAATGTGCCACTGCAGACATTCTTAACGTTACTCCACAACATAACTAGCTGCAGTAAAAGAAAAGCAAAAGAAAAAATGGTTTGCAGCTATCCTATATCTCAGGCAGGGTGATATAATATAACATATGTTTTAAAATGATAAAGACTTCCAAGAATAAGATGCAGATTCCAGGAACACAGCAATCTTCATAGATGCCCAAACAAAAGCTAAATCCTGTAATAGTTGAATAATTGCAGCATTCTATATCTAGAAGTTAAAAAAAAATCCAAAACCATTCCCTCAATCGCTCAGCTGGTCAACACTCTGACACACAAAGCCTGGTGCTCTTCCTTCAAACCTAAGAATTAATCAGCATTATGTAAGAGATTTTTTATAACACTCTAAAAATACATTGTGAATTCCTTTCCAGTTTTGGACTAAGAAGCTTTAAAGTAACCCCCTTCCCCTTTTAAACAAAAACAATGGATCTTCATTTTTTTTATATTAGGATCTTAATTTGTCTCAGTATATGTGTTTCAAATCTCATTAATTACAATATTGGTCCCATGAGATGCAATGCTGCTGCAAAGAACAGTGTTTGTACTCAAAATGATTTGAGCAAGGGCACAAATATGTTTTATGCACATGTGTAAATACTTTTTAGAGGACTAATGACCAAAACTTCATAAGACTGTTTGGATGTTTTCATGTTAATCTATCTGTTTACTAAACAAACTTTTGTATCCATGTGATAATGTTTTGTTTGCATTCTACTGATAACACATAATACAAGATGATAGCAGTCTTGTGAAGGCAGTTGTGATGTTAACATGGCAAATCTCAAACAAAGTCTTATGAGTAATTTGGTTCTTTTCATACACTATAATTATGTAATAATACTTCTATATGCCTTTCACTGGAGGATCTCAAAGCACAGGTCTGACACTATCTTCTGAATTTAATTACTAGACATGGGGGATCCAGAAGAATGATTTTTACAATTTACGAAAGAGTCATTGGTACCCTACTCATTTTGCTCATTCTTAGTTGTTCATTCCCACCCTTTCATAGTTCATCCCACCCCTAATGGATCAAGCCTCAATTACATTAAAGGGCAAATTTCGATCTATGAGCTGCTGAGACATTTGCACATTACCCTGAATGCAACATGTGAAAGCTGGGGACACAACTTTCTCAAATGAGGAAATCTGGTTATGGAACGAACTTCCAAAGGAGATTAGATGATGAGTCTAATCATTTTTAAGGAACATTGCAATTTTTTTTCTTTTTGTAAAAAGCCTTTCTACCATTGCAAGATGAATATTCACAATGACAACCCCCTGTCCCCAAACCCCACCGTTCCAAAACAAAATCTCCAAACTAGACACAAATGTCATCCTACCAATCAACAAAAATAACTCAATGTATCCCAAGAAGAGCTTTAACCCTGAATATGGAGAAGAGTCAAAAATTACATAAAGTTTGGTAGAGACTTCACTATTGCTATCAGTTCCACATGGAAGGCGCTCAAGGTATGCCTAAACTGCATTTTAAAGCAGTGAGTCTTAGAACCAGAGTATACAGACTTGGGCTCGCATTATGCCACTAAAAAGAGCTGTTTAGACCTTTGGGCTAGCTAGAGCTTGGGGTCTGAAGCCCAGGGACAGGGGGTCTGTAAGATCAGGACCTATGCTTGTAAAGCACCAAGAATTACCGTTCAGTAATAGCAACCATAATGAAATTAAATTTAACATCCTTGTAGGGGGGAAAATACCCAAAGAAACTCACTACAGTAACATTTAGCTTCAAAAAGGGGAACTACAGAAAAACAAGGTTTGTTAAATGGAAATTAAAAGAAACAGTCACAAGAGTGAAATGCCTGTAAGCTGCATGGAAACTTTTTTAAAAAACCCACCATAATAAAGGCTCAAATATATGTATACTCCAAATTAAAAAAAAAAAAATTAGGGCCAAAAAAATGCCACCATGGCTAAACAACAACATAAAAGAGGCAGTCAGAGACAAAAGACACCCTTTAAAAATTGGAAGTCAAATCTTTTTGAGGAATATAGGAGCATAAACTCTGGCAAGTCCAGTCACCAAAGTACAAAGTAAGTAGTAATGGGAAAAGAAGGAAGGTTCTCTCAAGGATCAGTAACTAGCTAAAGGGATCTCAAACTGGGTGATGGGGCAAGAAAATGCCAGAACACATTCAGTGTTGACAAATGCAAAGTAATGGATATTGGAAAACATAATCCCAACTATACATACAAAATGATGGGGTCTAAATTAGCCGTTACACTCGAGCAATAGCTCTTAGAGTCATTGTGGATAGTTCTCTGAACACATCTGCTCAGTATGCAGCAGCAGTCAAAAAAGATAGCAGAATGTTAAGAACCATTAGGAAAGAGCTTGATAATAAGACAGAAAATATCATAATGTCACTATATAAATCTATAGTATGTCCATTCCTTGGGCCCAGCTGGTTGCCCTATCTCAGAAAAGATGGATTAAAGTTGGAAAAAGTAAAGAGAAAAACAACAAAAATTATTAGGGGTATTGAATAGCTTTCATGTGAGGAGAGATTAAAAAGACTGTGACTGTTCAGCTTGGAAAAGACACAACTGAGGGGGGATATGATAGAGGTTATAAAATCATGAGTGGTGTGGAGAAAGTGAATGAGTGTTATTTACCCCTTTACATAACACAAGAACCCAGGGTCACTCAATGAAATTAATAGGCAGCAGGTTTAAATCAAACAGCAGGAAGTACTTCTTCACTTAACACAGTCGGTCTGTGGAACTCATTGCCAGCAGAGGTACTGGAACAATTTGTATAGTGGGCATGCTGAGAGTCATTGAACCAAACTGTAAACTCTGTATATCATTGAAACCACTTCAAGCTAGATGCAGCAGCACCCCTAGTTCCAGCCTATGGTTGCCAGGGGATGTTGTGAAGACCAAAAATATAACTGAGTTCAAAAAAGAATTAGGGGAGTTCATGGAGGATAGGTCCATCAATTGCTATTAACCAAGCTAGTCAGAGACACCACACCTGTTCTGGGTGCTCCTAAACCTCTGGCTGCTAGCAAGTGGGACTGGATGAAGGGAGATGGATCACTTGATACATTGCCCAGTTTTGTTCACTTCCTGTGAAGCATCTGACAATGGCCATTGTCAGACTCAGTATTGCTGCTCTTGCGCTCATAAGCACAATAGGGCCCCCATTCTCACTGAAATTTCTGGGTGCTACCATAAGACAAATAGTAAATAATAATAATGGTGTCTTCATATGAAAATGATGTCCCTGGTGTAGCTTTAAAAAAATACATCATTTCTCTTAATATTCTTTATATTGGAATTACTAAATCTGTTCTATATCCCACAGTTTTGGTCCACAGGACATTGTGTCTTGAGACCCTTTCTTTTATTTTGATTAATAGGAAGGGCAGGGCTAGTCTGTTGCTGCTGCTCTCCACAGGCAGGGCTAGACTCTTGTTGCTCTCCATCGAACATCCTCTATATGTAAGTAGTATTGCCAACCCCAAACATTCAGAATCATGAATTAGGTCCCAGAACAAGATTATCCACAGCTGTAACAGGAAATTGTTTTTTAAAAAAAGAAAAGTTTTGGAAGAGGACGGGGTCTGAGGCAGGCCATGCTGAGCAGGGGACTGGGAGGTGAGGGGGCTGAGGCTGGTTGTTAGTCACTGTGAAGTGTGTGTGTGGGGGGGAAGACAGGAGACAGACAGAGGCAGGCTGTGCTGGGGACTGAGCCATGGCGTGGGCATGGGGTTGAGCAGGGAGCGGGGGAACTGACACTGGCTGTGCTGAGGGCTGAGCAATGGGGGAGCTGAGACTGGCTGTGCTAGGGACTGAGCAGTGGGGGGCAGGGGGCTGAGGCTGCTGTGTTGGGGGCTGAGCAGTTGGGGGAGGCCTGGCTGTGGTGGGGGCTGAGTAGGGGAGTGAGCAGTGGGGGGCTGAGGGTCTCTAACGCTGGCTGTGGTTGGGGGCTGAGGCTGGCTCTGGGAGGGGCTGAGCAGTAAGGGGCTAAAGCTGGCTGGGGGGGCTGAAGCTGGCTGGGGGCTGAGCAGTGGGGGGGTGCTGAAGCTGGCTGAGGGGGCTGACGCTGGTGAGCAATGGGGGGGCGGAGGCTGGCTGGGGGGGCCCACTTCCCCCGCTGAACGCCAGGGCCGGGGTAACGGGCACGCCGCTGGCTGAGCCGCAGGGCAGGTCCCGTTGCCCGGCGCGGCGGCCCGTGGGTGGTAGAGCAGTGGGGGAGAGGAGGGTTGATTAGGTGGCCGGGACAGGGGGCTGAAGCTGCCCGTGCCGCTGGCTGGGCGGTGCGGGTAGGGCCTGAAGCTGCCGGGTGCCCTGGCTGCGGAATCCAGTCCGCACTTTCCCTCTCTCCCCAGCGCGCTCCCTCTCCGGCAGCGGCGGAGGGGGGTTGTCGAGCGTACAGAACAGCCAGTTGTTTAAAATCCTTCTAGAACCGTTTCAAATTCCCCCTTGCGCCGAGGAAGGGAGAGCGCGAGAGGGGAGGGGGAGGAGGAGCCGAGGGGTGGGGGAAGCGGGGAGGAGGAGGGAGCAGCCTGTCCTGGTCTCTGCCTGTCAATCACTGTGTTGAGGGCGTGCCCGAATGTGCTGTGGACCAATGGGGTGTGTGTGTGGCAGTGTCTCCATGGTGACGGGGCTGTTCCCGGGGAGGCTGTGATGGGTTGACAGGTGCGTGACAGTCGGAGCTCTCTGCAGGCATGTACGGCAAAGGCAAGAGCAACAGCAGCGTCCCGTCCGACAGCCAGGCCAGGGAGAAGTGAGTACAGCCCGCCGGACCGCACAGCCGGACGGGCGGGGGGCGCACACACCCGCACAGACCCTGCACAAAGTAACTTTCCTGCTCGCCCGAGAGGGGGCCGCGCACACGCTCGCGGAGCGGAGGGGAGCCAGCGGGGAGCCGGAGTGGGGCAGCCAGGGCTGGGGGTGCGGAGGGACCCGAGGGTTAGGAGTTGGGTGTACGAGCCCCTTGCTGGCAGGCTGCGGGGGAGGAGCCAGGGGGTTGTGAGCTGCTCTCGCTTCTGGGGGGTGGCGGAGGCAGGAGTGTCCGAGTTCCCCGCGCTGGGCAGGGAGGTGGGACAGGAGGCCCCCGAACCCCTCGCCCGTCGCGGGGTGAAAGGCAGCTGATGGCTGAGCCCCGCGCATTGGGGGGTGGGGGTGCAGCGCGGGCTGAGCCCCTAGCGTGGGAGGGTCAGGGTCTAGGGCAGGGAGCGGAAGGTTGGGGGAAGTCCCCCCTCCCCTGCCACCGTCCCCAAAGGGGGTCTGTGCCGGTGGGAAGTGTTGGACTAACTTTGGTAACAAAGAGCCTGGGCTGCTGGGGGGCGCCGCTGTCATGGGAGAGGCAGAAGCTTCCTGTAACTCTGCAGCTCTCAACTTTTTATCAGGACCTAGTATCTCCCTGTCTTTCCCCGCCAGAGCCCTGATGTGTTCTCCCAGCCACATCCCTCCCTAAGGTGGGGGCAGGAGAGCGGGTTAGTGAGTGTAGGAGAGGAAGGGCGGTGTGTGTGTGTGTATTGTTCTTTGGGAGTGAAACTGGGGATGTTGTGGTTCGAGGAGAAGGGGAAAAGGGGGTTGTGTAGGAGGAATACAGAGATATTATGAGGGCCTGTTGGTTTGGGGAAGAAGGGGACATGGTACTGATTTTTTTGTGCAGGGCTTTTGTGTAGTTGTAGGTGTGTGGTGGGATGGTGCCAACAGTGCAGCCAGTGACAAGTTAGATGGTTCTCTGTCCTATGTCAATGAGGCATCCCTTTCCCCTGTATTCCCAACACACAGGTTAAAGGGACACCAAGAACTTAAATTTGTAAAAACTGACTAATCTTAAAAAATGTTTCTGAGAAGCCCCCTTTGAATATCATAGCTTGATCTTTTTAAAAACATCCTTTAAAATAAATTGTATAGGTGTATTTCTGTTCATCTGATTATGTTAACAAATATCTTTTCAGAGAAGGAGAAACTGACTGAATGTACAGGGAAAACAGTGAAACTGACTATTTACAGCACAACAAATGCACAGAATAAATAAACTGGAAAAATATGGAGAAATAAAGTGACTTGGCTAGCTTCCTTCAGTTATAGTACTGTTAGATATTACTGGTAATTATAGTAGGTACAACATGCTTAGACAGAAATGTAACTTTCAAGTTGATGGTGTCCCTTTAAGTTTGCTGTACTTGCAGCCTTGGTTTGCCTTATTGAGATTGGTGAAGCACAGACAGGAGGTGCTTACTGTGAAGGAGGAGGAAGAGCCCATGTGTGATGGGCTTAGTACAGCAGAGGGGGAGAAGGAAGTGTATAGCATGTGGCTTCAATTCTTATGGCCAGGACCATTCAGTCGGTCTGCTGCAGCCTGTGAAAACTATAAAGGGGGCAAGGGGACTTCTATCCAGAAAAACTATTTGTATATGTCTTGTGCAGAAATCATGTTGCACACCACCCTAGAATTGCGTTTAACGTGAAACTGAATAGTCCAGGCATGACTGATGAGTTTCCTTCAGGCAGTTTGTCTTGAACCTTCACCTAAAAGTTTTCCTTGTTGCAGCATTTTAGAGGAGCAGCACTTCCTAATTCCAGAGGCTGGCACACACATACTTCCTAGAGCAGTAGCAGGCCAGGCATCTTTGCTGAGAGACAAAGGAAAGGGAGATGCTTGAAGAGATTTAAAGCACTGTTATTGCGTGATATTTGGGAATTATATGTATAACTTAGAAATAGGGAATTGTACAAAGGCGGAGGGAATTGTTGACAAGAAATGAGAATTGCTGTTATGGAGTTTGAGACAGAACTTGAACAGACTAATCAACTGTTGGTGCTTCTTGCAAAAATATTTTGCAAAAAGAGTTAAAAACTCATAGATTAGGACAAACATCATTTTGTTTGACTTGTGTAGAGAAATTGAAGAAGAATTTCAGCTGTTTTGTGTCTGGTACTTACCACTGTGTGTCATCTACTTTGCAAATTGCTAAAATCCAACCAACTAATATTATCTTGCTGTTGAATCTATAAGGGAATCCTCAGATGAATCTAACTTTCAGAATGATGACCTTGTAGCTATAGTTTAGTTTTACTTCCTGTATGGCTTGCATCATAAAGATTTTGAAGTATTGTGTTTTTTTTTTTAAACTGTGTGCTGAAACTTTAAAATTTATATCTTTTTCTCTCTACTTTACTTTTCCTCCAAACTTTTGTACCAATAAGGCAATACTACTTTAATTTGCAGTATAAAAATCCTTAATATCCTACAACTGAGGACTGTCAAACTACGGTATCACTAAGTAGTAACTACCCTCCTACGTGAAGTTATGGGGGGCCTGCTAGATGGTGCTATTTGATTTAAATACATTTCATCTCCCATTCGTTACAGCTAGCAGCTGGAAATCTGTACTGCTCCTGTAAGGATTAACTTATGAATGTACAACATTTCAGGTGGATCACTTTTAAACCATTGACTGAGCGATTACTACACAGTATTTTTGTTGGCTACATTTATGGATGAAAATAATTTAGAATTCAGAAGTAAACTTGGCTACTGCCGTGCAGTGTCATTTATTTATATATATAGATATAGATATATCTTATCTATCTATATAAAACCTTTCAGAATTTTTGCACTAGATGTTTTCGGTTCCTTATCAGTAGAGCAAGATGCACTACCAGTTATTTTTCCTTCCCTAGGTCTGTAAAATTTTGGTTTTGTCTTTTGTTTTGGTATTTTTCCCAGAATAGATGTCTGACTCTGGTTCTGCTGAGAACATTTGTCATCAGATCAAGAAGAGTATCCCTACAGAGGGAAACCTCTTTCCAACATATGAATGAAGTTGTGTTGATTTGAAAACCATAGGAATAAGAAGGATGTTTTGACTCAATTGATGTATTTATTTAATCACAGGAGACTGTGACAAATAATTATATTAAAAAAATTAATTGCTGTTGTAAAAGAGTACAGTTTTGAAACAAGAAATATACAAATTTGTTATAATGTTTCCTAAGAGGAATTTGCGATGGTTGCAACATAGCTTTTTTTATACTGAACCCTTTAAAAAAATTGTCGATTGCTGCAATGGGGTGTCTGTTTCTCTCACGCACACACATATGATCACACACTGTGATAGAGACCAATATCTGGGAAAGTTTGTAGAATGCAAAATTTGTTTATTTTAACTATATACTGCCACATCTAGTTATCTGTGATTAAGTATGTAGAAGATTTGTTACTAGCTGTGCATTTAAAATATTTTTTCTATGTTGAAATTGGATTAATATTAAGTATTTCTTAAAATACAGTAGCATGAGTTTACACAGTTGGGTCTTGCCTGAGAAAATGAGTCCTGGTGACAGAAATTCTGCACAAGAAGTCTATTAGTGATGGAGAATTTTTGAATTGGGGAAAACTGTGCACCTTTTTTTGTTTGTTTTTGTTTTAAATCAAGTGTCATGGACATATAGACTGATCCCAGAGTCGAGTGTTTTCCTGGAAGGTATATCTATATTATATATTACTATCAACACCATGTTTTATGTTTCTTAAATTTTTCTTTAGTAAAATAAAGAAAAAGGTTAGGTACGTTTTACAATTTTCAGTCTAATATATTACTTATAATAGCCCTTGACAAGTTTTCAGTGTCAAGATTATGAGAATTTCCTCCTATACTCTCTCTTTGTCTCTCCCACCTCACCTCAGGGGCAAGTCATTCACTTAAAGTATCTCAACAAATCTCAAATGAATAGATATGAAATAGTTTTGTCTGAATTTAACTCTACAGCAAACAGGCATAGCACAGTTAAGTAAAACACTGAAAAGGAGGACAGAGTAGCTCTAAAGAACAAAGATTTAAAAGGGAAGATGGATGGAAGGAAAAAAACCCAGAGAGGCTCCCCTCTCCCCTCCATCCTAGTGAAAGAATGGCAACTTGATTCTGGGGTCAAGCCACTCCACTTGCCTAATGGACAGGAAAGTTGTATTCTACTACTTGTGCTGTGCCCAGGCCTAGTAAGGCTCATCTGTATTGTGAAGAGGATATCAGATTTTTCTCAGCACCCATTTTTTGTTGTTCTGAGCAGAATGTATTTCCCCGACTCCCTCCTCTGCATCAGAG
Organism: Chelonoidis abingdonii; assembly: GCF_003597395.2. NCBI lineage: Eukaryota > Metazoa > Chordata > Testudines > Testudinidae > Chelonoidis > Chelonoidis abingdonii. The sequence goes on along the minus strand of NC_133774.1, from coordinate 53,603,208 downwards.
GTGGATTAATTCAGAGCTGGCGCCTGAACCTTGCCCACTGCACTCAGTGACAAAACTCCATCAATTGATTTCAGTGGGAGCGGGATCAGATTTTTTACATTCTGTGTGATTCCTTATATACCTTTACTTACAAACCACACTCTTTCTGAATAAAGTGGAACATTAGAGATTTATTTACATTAGTATTTACAAACATTTAATAAGGAACAAAAATAGTATAAAAGAACTCATGGGCAAAATTAGACATGGAAGAGAAACTATTGGGTTCACCAACACACACAAATAATTGTTCGTATTTTCAGTAATCTGGATCTTTCAGCAGTTAATCAGCAAGCCTCTAAACCAGGGACTTCAGGGTGCTTTTCCCCTCAGTGGGACGTATGGGTGTGTTGGCAGAGGTTGAAAAGTTTACCATATGCCTGCTAATCAGAGGAGCAGACCTACTGGACAGAGCTAATACAAAAGACGGAAGAGCCAAAATAAATTACTTTATGGATTGATCCTATGCTCACTTAAGTCAAAGACAAATCTCACATTTGGCTTTAATAGTTTAGGATCAAAGGTCTAATGAGGGCCCTAGGTTTTCTTCCACTCCCAAACTGTAGGGAAGGCAAGAGTGCTTGCATTTCTATTCAGGTGTTGTCCTTGACCCTCCTCATCTTTAGTATTAGTCTGGCTGGTAGGTGTCTTGCAAATTTGACCTTTGCCAGCCAGTTGCTTGAAGAGAAATGGGGATTTTTCTTTTTTTCTTCTCTGAACCTGCTTGCTGCTTTGAAGAGGGAGGTTTCCTCTGCTCTGTTCTTCTGGTTTTTGTTTTTTGGGGTCTTTTAGATGAATAGCTACTGTGTCTAGCTTGGTTCAGAATAATTTCCCAAGCAACAATAGAGTTAGATTAACACAATTCCTATAATTTTCAGTGATGCCCACAGGGTTCTGCACAGAAATCATGAAACTGACCCGTGATTTCTGTTTCTGACTCTGCTGTTACTAACAAATCTGTGAACACAGCAGAAGTTCTGGAATATTTTGTTTGCAAATTCAGGAAGGCAGCATTACATCATTTCACATTGTGAAAATTTGCCACTATAAAGGTTGTAAACTTTATTATTTTTAAAAAATAAATGCTTAGATTTAAAAGAAACTAATAGTTTAGGCCTATCCCTTTCACCGGGGCAAATTTCCTACTTATCATTAAGAAATCAGTGGGTACGTCTACACTACGGGATTATTCCGATTTTACATAAACCGGTTTTGTAAAACAGATTGTATGAAGTCGAGTGGACGCGGCCACACTAGGCACGTTAATTCGGCGGTGTGCGTCCATGGTCCAAGGCTAGCATCGATTTCTGGAGCGTTGCACTGTGGGTAGCTGTCCTGTAGCTATCCTATAGTTCTCGCAGTCTCCCCTTCCCCTTGGAATTCTGGGTTGAGATCCCAGTGCCTGATGGGGCAAAAATCATCGTCTCAGGTGGTTCTGGGTACAGCCTCACCTCTCCCTCCCTGAAAGCAGCAGACAACCATTTCACGCCTTTTTTCCTGGGTGAACTGTGCAGACGCCATACCATGGCAAGCTTGGACCCTGCTCAGATCAATACCGCAATCATGGACGTTGTAAACACATCATGCATTCTCGTGCAGTCTATGCTGAACCTAGACCTGCAAAGCCAGGCGAGGAGGAGGAGGCGGCTACAGCAGCGCGGCGACGAGAATGATGAGGACATGGACACAGAATTCTCTCAAACCGCGGGCCCCTGCGCTTTGGAGGATACTGGTTCAAGAATAGATGGGCAGGTTCTAAAGCTAGTGAATGCTGATTTTTTGGGCCCTGAGCGAACATAGACACAGAGACTGTGAGTGGCACATAGTTTTCTGGCATGTGGGACGATCGCATGGCTGCGAACTGTCACATGCGTAAGGGCACTTTCATGGAACTGTTGTGACTTGCTTTCCCTGCCCTATATTTTAATCCAAGATGAGAGGCAGCCACTCACAGTTAGAGAACGGTGCATTGCCTTTGGGCTTGGACACCCAATACGGCTTCTATCCAGCAGTCGGAATCAATTGAGTGAAAGAGACATTTTCTACGGGGTAAAAAATTCTCTGGGGCTGCTGAGTGCAAGTAGCCAAAGTCAATCATTAAGCTGCTGGGCTACATAATTGGTCTAGATGGACGTCTTTAGTGGATGTGCAGAGATCATAGTGGATGGCTTCCTGCAGCAATGGGTTCCTAACTGTGGCGGGGCTGATAGTGGAGACCCATAATCCCTATCTTGGCACCGGAGACACCAGGGCACTCATTACATAACCACAAGGGCTACTTTTCAATGGCCTGCCATGCTACCTCGCTGTGGATTACAAGCAGATCGTTTTCACCACATACCACGTAAGAGATGCCAGGACAGAAGTTCATGATAGCTTCTAGGTGTCTTCAGGAACTCCTACGATCTGGATTTAGAAAAATGCTAGCAGGGGTATAATTATTCAGGCCTAGAAATATTATTTTGCAGAATGGGGGATGGTTGAAATGCTGTAGGTATCCTAAGGGGGAACCCAGCCACCGCCTTGATGCCATGGCTCATGAGCCATACAACAGGCTAGCCTGGACCAGTAGTCAGGAGTTTGTTCATATAACGGACTGAGCATAGTGGCGAATGGCGGGTAGAAATGATAGCATCTTGGGCCGGTTAAAAGCACGCTGGCTCAGATACTCAGCAACATCAGTGTGCCTTATTTGATAACTATCGCATCGCTTGCTGATGCGTGGACCATCAAATCTGTGTGAGAGTTAAGGGGGGAAGACCTTTATTGGCGAGGTGGGGAGCCTGAGCTCAAATCACTGGTACCCAGCTGAATACGCGCAGCCTATGACTAACCAGCAGGGCGATGTAAAGAGTCACACCAGCAACAGCAGCTAGCGCATCAGACAGAAGCTTTTGAAAACGAGTCTATACACGTGGTCTTCTAGCGGCACGTAGTGGTGATTTCGAAAAGTGTGACGTGTGTGTTGTTTCCCTTGAATTGATTACCCCCCCCCATTGATACTCATTCCATGTAAGCGCACGCCCCTCCCCTTCGATTCAGTTCATTAAGCTCATGGAAATTAAGGTCACTAATCGTTTAATACTTCCATGTATTCTTTATTACAAAGCATAGAACACAAGAGTGTGATGAGAATGACACTTAGGATTCCGGTTGTGTGTTTGGGGGATGATAGAGGGAAGGAAAAGGCTACTATAAAAGTTCACATGGAATCCCGTACAGCTTTATGGTGTTGGGCTCTCCATGGGGGTGGTAGTTGGTCTCAGGTTGCAAGCGAAGCCGTCCCCACCGGCGTCTCAGGCACGTCTGGGCGTTGAGAAGAGTAAAACGGGAATGTGGTTGTGAGTGGTGTGGTTACACAGGGCTGCAGGCGTACTCTGTGACTCCGCTGCTCTTCCTGGAAGCTCCACCAACACTGACCGAATACAGTGTTGATCATGCAGCAGCCCCAGGTGGCCATTCCCGCCACCAAATATCTTCCTGCCTACCACCTTCTTGATCTTCTGGTGCCACTTCTCATCTCAAGCGTCCCTCCTGTCCTCCAGTTCGATCTCTGGCATCTTTCCGTGTAATCTTGATGACCACTTCTTTCCACTCTATTGCTAGACTGAGCTCTATTCATTGCGGCGGTCCGACTTCACTGACACTTCAACCGAAGAGATATACATTCGTCTCACGACTTCTCTTTCTCCGCCTATAATGAGCACTAGCCTTTCGGGATGTAGAGTAGGGAGGAGCTTGAAAAATTAGTGCAGCTGTGCATGAGGAGGGAAACAAGGAAGGGAGAAGTATTAATAAGATTACATTTTATCAGAAACCATGCTGAAATACTCTTTTCTACAGGTGAACAACACTATACACCTTACAATAGCACATGGTGATTTCACTTTAAAACAAGAATGTGAATGGCTGCATTCAATATAGTTATCTTGAGTGTGTCTTACAGGATCTTCTGTGTGCTTACAGAGCCAAGCACACAGGCCGTGGCCGATCAGAGTAGCCAGCTTGCTCTATGCCGCCTGGGTAGCCACTCGTCTTTCGGCTTCTGCATGAACTGTCATATCACAGGGCCCTCGCTTCCCAAAACCAAGTCAATCGATCCCCAGCCTACAGTGCTTGACATTCACTATTCTGTTAACATAGACAAGCAGCAGTAGCCGACTCCCCACTGCCAATTCTGTGGATGATGACTTTATCCACCTCCGTCCGTACCACATGGCTTTGGTATCATGCTAATCACTACCCTTCCTCCCCACACCCTGGTAGCAGGAAACGATCCCTATAGCCATGCGATACGAGAAAGCTCAGCCCGTGCTATTCTCCTCCCCCCGGCTGGCTATGTAGTCAATGGAGGATTTTTTTTCATTAGGCAACAGGCTAACAGGCTCCCAGTGGAACCTCTTCTGTCCTTACTTAATTCCTGAATTTCAAACCCAGGTTACCATGAAGGATACACCCTCCCGAGGTAACACAGGAGCAATAACAGAAGTGTTTGTGAGAATGCTAGCAATCACCGGAGCTCATATGCAGGCTATGTTTTTGTCATGTTATATTGATACCGATTACTTGCTACACCTGCAGGCGTGGGCAAGTGTCCTACGCATAGTGGACGGAACAAGGCTGCCCTTGCCAAACACCTCTGACAAAGCTGTTGGAAGTACCTCCAGGAGCGCTGTCATGGACTGTCCTGGCAGGATTTCCACTCCCATCCCCGGACATGTTTTCAGCAGCACAAACTTTACCCTCAGTACTACGTCGGAATGCATCCAAGCCCTGATGGCAATTCATCATATTAAAAATACGCTGCTTTTTAAACCATGTTTTATGTTTACAAGGTACCAAGCACCAGAAGGTCAGCTTCCATCCGGCGTCCCTGTCTGGGCTAAGTGGCCTTGGGAGGTTTGGAGAGCAGTAATCCGTCTGGATCATAAAAACACACTGGGCACGGGAGGTACGGTGAAGTGCTGTTGTCTCTCCCTGCAAGGTGCGTTCTCGCTCTTCCTCCTCTTCCTCCTCCTTATCTTCCCCTCTCAGACATTCTTCAGCATAGGTGGAATTCAACACCCCACCTCCGAATCCAGCGGACACGGGGTGGGTGAATAGCTGAAGTAGCGCAGCCCCGAAATTGCTAATGCCAGTTCTCAAGACGTCAGAAGTGGTCATGATTTCGGGCCCTGCCCTGGGACTTCCATTTTGCTTCTGTTGTTTCTGTGGGCCTTGTATTGAGCTCCTTAACTTCATTGGCCACTTGCATGCTTAGACTGCAATACTGAAGAATTTTGTCTACCTGTGTGGCCTTTTCCATCATAGCCTTGAAATTTTTCAAAATTTTTCAGTTTTGTCTCTTTACGGAGTTTGTTAGCACTGAGATTCGCCGTTATACGCGATCAGATCCGTACCTCCCGTGCGGGTCCATGCTGGAGCCTCTTTTTCTATCCTCCAGGAGACTGCATGCTATCTGTGCTGGACTGAGTGGTTATGTGGTACATCTTGTGCTAGATCCAAGAGCTCTACGGACTGGCAGCGAAGCGGAAACAATGTAAATTCTCACAAAGTTTCGTGGGGCTCTTCCTGTCTACTTGACCAGTGTCATCCAACGTTTCAGATTGCTGTCAGAGTGGTCACAGTGGTGCACTGTGGGATACCGCCCGGAGGCCAATACCATCGATTTGCGGCCACACTAACCCTAATCCGATATGGTAATGCCGATTTTAGCGCTACTCCTCTTGTCGGGGAGGAGTACAGAAACAGATTTAAAGAGCCCTTTATATCGATATAAAGGGCCTCGTAGTGTGGACGGGTGCGGTGTTAAATCGGTTTAACGCTGCTAAAATCGGTTTAAACGCGTAGTGTAGACCAGGCCAGTAAGTCAGTTTCTCAAGTCCTGAGTTATAGGATTTGCTGATATCTAATTCACCTTCAGTTCTTTTACTTTTCTGATTTTTGTTTTTGAGAGCTGAAGGCAAAAGCCCATTTCCTCTGCCTGAAGTTGACCACTGATTCACTAAGAAGTTTTTGAGTTTGGCTTCTTCCTCCCCCGCCAAACCTCATTGCAGATATTCATTGTAGAGCTTTTTATTTCAAAACTATTTGGAATAAATCCTGGAGAACTGACATAGCGATGATTCCTGCCATCTTAAAATGTTTTTAAGGCTGTAAAGGGCAGTTTTAATTTCTAAATATGAAAACAGAAGATTGTTCTGAAAAATCTACTAGAATTGAGTTTACATGTTGATTTGATTCATCAGGTTGAATTGTACAGTATGTGGATGCTGCCTGTAAAAATATATGTATTGGTTTCAGGAATGTTATTATGGGACCCTAACTATAGATTTGCTGCAGTACACAAGAAATTTTGATAAAGGGGGCCAGATACAGAATTCTTTGGAAATGATGAAAGTTTTTCATTTGTTTGGCATTGACCACTATGATGCAGGATCGGTGCATCAGTAAGCAGGTTTGCTTAGAAAAGGTTTCAGGTATATGGGTGTTTCAAACTCTGACCAAATTACCCTGAAGGGGCTGAATTACAATTATAAACCTGATTACACTCTAGATATATAACACAAGTGGTAACAGTAGATGTTAGCTGTATGAGGCTGTAGATACATAGATTCGTTCCAGCATAGCACTATAATAAATGTGCAACTTTAAGCACATGAGTAGTCTTACTTATGTTTAGCCCTGTTGAAATCAAAATGCGCTTAAGCATTTTGGAGGACTAGAGATCTTGTGCTGGAGGAGGGTGGCAAAAGCTAAAATATAAAAGATCGTCTTTCCTTCTTCGCGCTGTTCTCTCCCTCTCCTCCCCCAACCCACCCTAAAAATATGCTCTTTCTGTGTTATATATCACCACAAGAGATGCGAGATTGTGCATCTCTTCCAATTTTAAGTTTTTGCATACTGTCTTTAATGTTAAGCAAACCTTTGCTGAAAAAGAGTAATGGCTTACTTCTGATGCCATTGAGGCCATTCATTTTAGTTGAGAGCATGCTGGGGCTCCAGTTTAAAAATCTAAACCTTGTTGGAGGAAGCAGTCAGTAACTAATGGAAATCAGTGGATATGTATTAACACTTCTTTTAGCTTAATCCGTTTTAGAAAGAAACAGAAGACGGGCAGGTGTATGCTCATGCGCGCACACACACACACAAATACACGAGGGTAGCTAACTTATATATTTGGAACAACAGCTGTAATAAAGCATATTATGTGTTCCAAGAAGGCACAAAAACAATACACCTAATTGTAAAGCTGGTAAATTTTGGTTCTTCTTTGAGTAATTGTGAACGTGGATTACACTCTTGATGCTCAGGTGTCCCATACACATGAGATTAGATTCCTTTGGCTAACAGTGTCTGTTGGGGCCACACTTGTGTACCCTCATTCCCCCCACCCGAGAGCATAAAAGATGGAATGGGACCAGCCATTCCTCTGTTCATTCTTAACATCCAGGGCAGTGAGGTGCCTGCTTCTCTGTGCATTGTACTGGTTTAGTGTTGTTAATCTTGTTGCCTATTTAATACACCCTTCAATTAACATAATTGTCAGAATGAGTTAATCAGACCCCCCACACATCTAAGTCAAAAGAGGGCTGTGAACCCACCCACTAGTTTGTACTGAATGGGCAGTGGACTTTTGCTAAGTATTGTTAATGTTTTTTGTGTGTGAGGAAAAAAATAGAACACTCAGAAACTGAGAGATTAAAGAGACAGAGACAGCTGGAAGGAGCAGCTGAAAGTATGGTGTCTGACCCTGGAAGAAACCTGGGGGAGGGTACAGGCTGAAAAAAATGTTCTTGGTTCTATAAACAAATGAAGCTGTTTCCTGCTGTTTGATTCTTTTGTACATTCTTTGCAAATAAACAAAACAGCATCAAAGAAATACCTGACTGTAACCAATTTCTGCTCCTAGCTGGAATATCCCTAAGGCCCCAAACTTGAACCGCCCTGTTAGGTAAAAAAAAAAAAAGGTAACAATACTATATGTTGCTTCTTCTGTAAATGGACCCCAGAAGCTAGAGAAGGCAGCTTAAAATTGTTCCTCCTGGAGCTTTCTAGGTAAGCTTCCTCGGACACCAAAAGGAAGGACACAGCTGGACACCAGTCTTGTGGTCATGGATCCCCATGAGAACCCTGGTGAGCTGAGATTCCCCCTGAGTTTCTGGATTACACTGACTAAAAGGCCCCAGTTGTCTGCCTCTGTACCCGCTTTGTTGAGCTGAGACATAAGTGACTCTCTTGAATGTCAGTGGAGTCTAGGCACAAGACTCAGAAGTCTGACTCATCTTAGACTCAACTATCAAAAGGCAGCACACATCCTGAGAAAAAGGTCCCTCCTGGGATGCTGGTGAGTGTTGATGGTGTCAGTTAAACCTGGGAACTGCATCTCTTTTGATACTGAACCTTCAGCACCCGGAGCCTGGATACCTGACACAACCCTCACACTGTGGTTCTCAGTGCCCAGCATTATTACCCAGGGCATATACAGTATCAAGTGATTTATCTATGGGCCTGGTTCCAGAGGCTTCCCTCCTGGATGGGAAGCTGTATAGCCGCATGGATAGACTGGGACTCAGAACACGTGAGTTCTGTTCCTACTTGACCATTGGCCTGTTGGGCAATCCTGGGCAAGTCACTTGACCTCTTGTGCCACAGTCTCCTCATCTGTGAAACTGCAGTTAATGGGGGTAATGATGCGTTCCTCCTTTGTAAAGCACTTTGAGATCTAATGCTGAAAAGTGTTAAGAGCTAAGTATTATTCTTATGAGAGGTTGACTATGGTGATAACTAAACCATCAGCTGTCGTGTCATTGGTATGGCAGGTAAAGGAGGTTATCTGCAGTCCCAGTTTCACTCCCTGTCCAATTAGAGAGAGCACAACAGAACCAGGGGGCTGATGGGATGATCTTTTCTTTTAAAGAGCTGCACTCTTTCTTCATCCCTGCTGGGGCAGTGTAGGGACTCTGCTCCTTGACTAGCACAGTGGGAGGCAGGAAGAGAATCTATGAATTCCAGTGAAGGAATCTATAAGGAGCAGCAGGAAGCTGCCTAGGGCTCATAGGGAACATCTGTTCTGGTCCATCCCTATGTGATCCCCCTTTAGTACTCATACTTGCCTTAGCTTTACTAGATGCCTATGGGTGGGGGTGAGGTGCAGCTGTATTCCCACAAGCCTATATTGTTGGACCCCCTAGAGAGAATCCTCCTCCTCAAAGAGGCAATATAAACTAACATAGCCAGGTCAGTTAGTGCAGCCTCCGATTCTGGAGAGGCAGCCTGAAGAAAGTAACAAGGACAACATCTACAAGGGGAAGAATGACTTGTCCCCACTTCAGTCTCCTCGTCCTCTCCCAGTGAGGTCCCTTGATGCCTTCTTCAGTCAGTGAGTTAAAAGCATTCCAGGAACTCATCAAGCATATGGCAGAGCCTCTGGAAGTGGTGCAGGAGAAGCCTCAGAAACTCCTGGACATCTTACATCTTTCTTTTCCTAGCAAGCTTGCCATGCCTATAAATGAGGGATGGTTGCACATTGTGAAAGACCTGTGGCACACCAGCATTAATTCTGGCCACATCCAAGTGAACTGAGAAGAGACACCAAGTCCCTGCCAAGAAACTTGTGTACTTATTCACAGCCAATATCATAAATCACTTGTAGTAAGAGCTCCCAAATCTACACCTAGGAAGAAAGTCCCAAAGAGCCTGTTTGAAGGCAAAGTCTATTAATCTGCCATTTTCCAGCTGCGCATGGCTAATTATCAAGTGCTTCTGTCCAATACAATTATTTCAGCTGGACAGACTGTCTCAGTTTGTGGATAGGCTATCTCAAGATCACAGAAAGGAGTTAAAAGACCATCATGTCTGAAGGATAGCTAATAGCCCTCAGATCCGTACAGGTTGCACTGGACATGTCCAACGTAGCAGCATGTGGCTATATTAGTGGCCATGAGAAGATCTTTCTGGGGGAATTCCAGGTAGGCTCAAACAACAAACATTAAGGACCTTCCCTTTGAGGGAAATTAACTTTTTAAATTCAAAGATGGATAAGGCCCACTATTCCTTAAAGGATTCTAAGGTGGCTCTGTTCTCTAGACCTTAATGTTGCAACCCCCAGAAGAAAGCAAAAAAGACAACATTCTTTTAGGCAGCTTTGTTCTGCTCAGTGCTGCTACCAGCCTCTAAAGATTTCAGATCCTCTGAGAAGGAAGTAGAGATTCCAGCAGCAACAAACCTCTGCCTTTATGATTATTATTTATCTGTGTAATACCATAGTGTTTAGGAGCCCTAATCAAGAAACAGGACTCCATTGTGCTAGTCACTATACAAACATGGAACAAAAAGTTTTCTGCACTTAAGAGCTTACAGTCTAAATAAACTGCAGGGTTGATGCCAGTGTCAAGAGTCTGGCAAAACCTCTAGAGAGTTTCTTCCTTTCAGTCCCACTGTTTGGGAAACTTCCTTTTTTATTTTTGGGAAGTTTGGACTCATATCACCTTGAACCAGTGGGTCAAGGAAATTGTAAACAAGAGGTATTTTATCCAGTTCCAGTCTCCTTCTACCTCCTTCCCCTTTTCTCCGCTCCTATACAGGGACCCTTTTCAGGAAATATAGTTAAAACAAGAAGTTAACTCCTTTCTACAACTTGGAGCAGTGGAGGAGGTGCCCTTAGAATTCAGGGAAAGGGGGTTTATTTTCATTATTTTCTCATCCCAAAGAATAAAGAGGTTTTGTGGCCCATTCTGGACTTCTAAAATCTCAACAAATTCCTCCATTGTTTTAAACTCAGAATGGTGACTCTAGGCTTCATAATTCCCTCATTAGATCTTCAAAACAGGGTTACAGCTCTCGACCTGCAAGATGCCCGTTTTTGTACGTGTTCATCTGGCCCACGGGAAATACCTCAAATTCCTGCAGGAACATTCCCTACCTGTAGAAGATCCTATCCTTTAGTCTTTTCACAGCAGCAAGAGTATTCACTAATTACTTGGGAGTCTTTGCAACTCATCTAAGGAGACAAGGAATTCAGGAATTCTGGCTGATTCAAGGAAGATCACCCCAACATGTGACCAACTTGATCCAAGTAATCTTAAAATTCTTTTCCTCACTGGGCCTCAAAGTCAACAGAGAAAAATCTGTACTTTGACTCAAAGCATAGAGTTCATAGAAGCAGGATTAGATTCCATGTCAGCGAGAGTTTACCTGGCACAGGAAAGATTCCAGTTGATAGTAAACCTTGTCAACCAACTTGAGAGTCACCCAAAAATGTCAGTAGGAGTATGTCTCAGGTTTCTGTCACAAGAATTGGAAGTGGAAGGGACCTTCTGGGCAATTGGTGGCAGGGGACTGGATCACAAAAAACACGTTATATAATCCTGTTAATTTATTAAGTTCCATCTTAAAAACTAGTTAGGTTGTTAGCCCCTGCTATTCCTGTTGGACACATGGCTTCACACACCTACATGACACAGTTTGCCAGACTTCACCTACACTCTGTACAAGGGTAGTTTGAAATCAGTGTATCTGGCAGGCAGACACTGCATGGACATGCTGGTCATGGTTTGATAAGTCCTCTCCTTGCTTAATCTGGGATGCAAGGCATTTTAGTGGTGCTCCAGGAATCTACAATCCAAGTGCTCATAGACAACAGCACACCTTTGCATTATGACAACAGATAAGGAAGGAGCAGCAAGATCATCTCTGCTCTGCGAGGAGGCTTTTTGGCTTTGGAGTTGGTGCATTCCAAATCAAACCATCACTACCAGTGGCTCTGCTCCTTCCTGGTCTTCAGAACACTATCGCAGATCAACCCAGCAGGCAGTCCTCAGACATCCACAAATGTCTGTCAAAAACCTGAGTCCTGAAAAACATCTGTTGCAAGTAGGGATTCCCAGAAATGGACCTGTTTGCTGTAGACCATAACAAGAAGTTTCAGTCATTTTGTTCAAAGTGAAGTTTGAGCCAGTCTTCCTGACAGACACTTTTCTCATCCCCTGGTCGCTAGGACTAAAGTATGCCTTGCACTAATCCCCATGATACCAAGACTTATGAGGAAACTGAAACAAGTTGCATGACCAATGATTACAAAAGCCCTTGCATGATTTAGGCCAGAGTAGGCAACCTATGGCACATGTGCCAAAGATGGCACACAGGCTGATTTTCAGTGGCACTCACACTGCCTGGGTCCTGGCCAGCAATCTGAAGGGATCTGCATTTTAATTTAATTTTAAATGAAGCTTCTTAAACATTTAAAAAAATCTTACTTACTTTACATACAACAATAGTTTAGTTATATATTATAGACTTATAGAAAGAGACCTTCTAAAAACATTAAAATGTATTTCTGGCACTCAAAACCTTAAATTAGAGTGAATAAATGAAGACTCAGCACACCACTTCTGAAAGGTTGCCGACCCCTGATTTAGGCAGTTCTGGTATTCAGATCTGATGAAACTCACATCCTGTCCCATCACGTTATCTGCCTTACCCAACATAGTCTCACAGAACAACAGGCAGATCCTACACCTGGAGCCAGCTTTGTTACATCTGACAGGCTAGATGCTGACTGGATAACGTACACTGAAAGAAGCAGTACAGCAGAAGTTCAGAATGTTCTGTTTCAAAGCAGGAAGCCCTCAACCAGACTGACTTATAAAGCTACATGGGAGAGGTTTTCTATTTGGTCATCTCAGCATCAGCTGTCACCCATCACCCTTTCAGCAATATAGACTACCTATTAGCCTTGAAACAGTCTGGAGTTTCTATCAGCTCCATAAGATTCCATGTAGCAGCAGTTATCTGTACATCACCTTCCTATCCATGGCCACACTATATTTCTTCATTTCAATGCTAAGGAACCTATTCATGATTTTTTTCCCCCTCAGTTCGGAAGTCCCTTCCCTCTTGGGACCTCAGTGTAGTATTGACGGAATTGATGCATGCCATATTTGAAATTTTAGAAACCTGTTCCCTTTACTACTGATCTGTGAAGATAGGCTTTATAGTAACTATTATATTAGCAAAAAGGTTAGGAAGACTCAGGCTCTTATGGTGTTACGGTGTTTCATAAGGACAGAGTCACTCTCAGGCCTCATCCCAAATTCCTGCCTAAGGGAGTTTCAGAACTTCATGTAAATCAGTTTATTAATCTACCACTTTCCTTTCCCAGCCTCACAGTCTTTTTATATTGATAGGGCAAAACCATTCGGGGACACCAAGACTGTTGCTGGACTTTCAGAAAGGGTTACGGGTCAGGCAATATTCTCTTAGATTATTTAAGTGGGTTTGCAACTGTGTAGGGATTTGTTATGAGTTAGCCAGGTTAGACCTACCTAAACACGTTGATGCTTATTCCATTAGTGTCCGGGCAACCTCTTCTGCCTATTTGAAAAATATCTCTGTTCCTGAAATCTGTAGGGCAACTACTTGGAGTTCTGTCTATACATTATTTCCAAGAATACTGTTCTTTGGTAGAGGCTTCCAGACTAGATGCCTGCTTTGATAGGGCTATCCTGCAGTTATTGTTTAAGACTCCTGCTATCCACCTCCAAGCAAACAGATAACTGCGTGTTAGTTGCCAAGAGTGGAATCCATGTGGTTGATCACTTGAAGAAAAAACAATTACTTATCTTACAATAACTGTGGTTCTTTGATATGTTTTGTCCACATGTGTTCCACTACCTGCCCTCCTTTTCCATTTCTACTGAGCCCTGCTCTTTTGGGATTCTGTACTGGCAAAAGAACTAAGAGATGGTTTGGCATGCTCCACTCTTCATGCTTTTGGGTGTGTATCTGAGAGTAATGGGGAGGGGCCCAGAGATATTTAGGACACAGGTTCAGCTCTGTTGGACCCTGTTGGTCTAAAGAATCTGATCTCATGTGCATGGGCACTTGCATACTAAGTGTCATGAATGGGACGAAGGTGATTAGACTTAGTGGTCAGAACAGGAGTTGGGAGTCAGGTACTGAGATAAGCCAGAGGACAGACAGAGCTTCAGGTGTCAGGAGGCTGGCAGAGTCAGGCTATCAGGAGGTAAGAGTCTGAGACAGGAGAGAGGACAAACTGAGAGTCAGGAGGTGGGTGGGGTCAGGTTACCAGGAGATTGGGGTCAGGCACCAGGTTACAAAGAGCAATTGAAGATCAAAGTCGAGGACAAATCAGGGTCAGAAGCCTGAGTCTTGGGTCTATCGCAATCAGGAACTGGAGCAGAGACAGGCATGCAGTCTGTTTTGTTGCTCAGACAACTCCCCTTCGTGGCTGCCTGGTTTAAGTTTTGGTAGTGGGCTGTGAGGGGCCACCACTCAAGTCCTGCTGGGTGGTACTTTCTGTCGACCCCAGCCTCTCAGGGCCCTCCTCTGGGAGCCTAGCTTAAGCCTGTAGTGGCAATGCAGTCCAGAACACCCCAGGGTCCCAGGTTCCAGCCCTGCAGGTTCTTACATCATCCCGTCCTTCAGACTTCCCTTTAGGATGGTACTGGTCCAGGTTTGCCAGGTGAGCACTGTGGAATGCTTCCACCCGTTTGGGGTATGTGGATGTGGAAGGCTTCCAAATGTGTTCTTCGGGGCCGATGTCTTCCGAATCCTCCAGATAATACAGGTGGCCACAAGTACATTTGGAATCGAGGATGGGCGGTATTTCATATTTCTCATGACCAGGTATTTCAACTGGTGGAGGCGGGCAGTGTGGTTCAATCAGGGAAGGGGTTCTCCATGTATGGCTTCAGGTGGGAAACCTGTAAAACTGGATGTATTTTGAGAGACTAGGGAAGCTGGAGTTCGAAGGTAAGTGGGTTAATCTGCTGACATATTGGGAAGGGTACTAGGAACTGGTGGTCCAATTGGCAGGATGGTTGCCTAATCTGGAAGTGTTTGGCAGCAAGCCATACCTTCTGGCCTACCGTAAATACTGGCGTTTCTTGACTTGGTTGTCTGCATACCTTTTGTAGCCTTTTTTGCCTATTCTAGGCAGTTCTTGAGCTTTTCCTAAATGTGATGAATCTGTTGGACTCAGTTGGTGGTGTCAGACTTTGGGAAGGCTGCTGGTAACACCAGGTGAAACAGGTGTGGAACCTGTAATTAGCAAAGAATGGACTCCGAGCCACGAAGGCATGAGCAGCATTGTTGTAAGAAAACTGCATATGGCAAGTGCATGGAACAGTTGTCTTGATGATAATTTGCGAAGCACCTCAAATAGTTCTCTAGTACTTGGTTCAACCATTCCGTTTGTCCATCTGTCTGGGGATGGTATGTGGTGGAGGTAGATCTGCAGCTGTCCAGTAGCCTGAAAGCTTTGCACCAGAAACGAGAGATTTGTTCAGAAACTGTGTCGTCTGGGATTCCATGGAGCCAGACCACATTGTGCAGCAGGATTTGGGTGGTAGTGTCGGCAGAGGGTAGCTGGTTGCAGGAGATGAAGTGGGCCTTTTTGGTCAGGTGGTCCACAACTGTTAAAATTACGGTGTAGCCATCAAATGCTGGGAATTCCACAGTAGAGTCTAGGCTGTTGGCAGACCAGTGCTTGTTTGGAGTCTCCAGGGATACTGATGTGCCAGTGAGTCTGTTTTGGGGTGTCTTGGTATGTGCACAGCACTCACAGGTCCATGTATCCTTGGACCTTAGCCCGCATGCAGGGCCACCAGAGAAAATGGCCTACCATGCCGAAGGTCTTCCACCAACCAAAATAACCTGCCAATGGAGCATCCTGATACAGCCATAGCACCTTTAGTTGGGAATGCCTGGGGGTTCATATATGTGCTCAAAATATGTTATTCCATCCAGCACAGAATGATGCATCTTAGCCCCCAGTGGCATGGACTGTATCCCTTGGGCAAGTGGGGCTTCTTTCAAGGTGGATCAGATGAGGGAGAGCAGGTCTTGATAAACTCTGGCACTGGCAAACTTAGCAGGCTTGAAGTGGTAGTGGGACTCAGAAGTCAGTTCTTCGCTTCTCCTGTAGTATTCTTCCTTCTGAGATAAAGCATTGGCTTTCCCATTTTGTTTTCTCAAGTGGCAGGAAATCATGAACTCAAACTGAGAAAAGAACAGGGCCCATCTTAACTGTCTCTGTCACTTGGCCCTTGTAAAGGTACTCGAGGTTCTTATAGTCAATGAAGACCTGTACTGAGTGCCAAGCTCCCTTAAGATGGTGATGCCATTCTTCAAATGCTGTTTTTATAATAAACAGCTGTTTGTCCGTGTACACCGGTCGTGCTGGGGCTCGTCCCCCTCAGGTGCGGCGGGGAACCAGGGCGCCTCCTTACACACAGCAGTCTGCGACCTTGGGCCGCCTCGGCAGGGTATAGGGATGGAGGAGCCCGGTAGTAGAGGTGAGCCCGAACACAGCGTCTAAGCCTGTCCTCTGGGCAGGGCGGGCAGCAAATGGTTCAGGCTCAGCTCCTGCACTCGGGCTGAGCAAACACAATCTGCAAGCCCAAGCCCTTGGTCAGGGCGGGGCAGCAGTTAGTTCAGGCTCAGCTCTGGCACTCAGGGGCTGAGCAAACACAGTCTCTAAGCCCAAGCCCTTGGTCAGGGTGGGGCCGCAACTAGTTCAGGCTCAGGTCCTGCACTCAGGGGCTGAGCAAACAGTCTCTAAGCCCAAGCCCTTGGTCAGGGCGGGGCCGCAGCTAGTTCAGGCTCAGCTCCTGCACTCAGGGGCTGAGCAAACACAGTCTCTAAGCCGAAGCCCCTGGTCAGGGCGGGCAGCAAATAGTTCAGGCTCAGCTCCTGCACTCAGGGGCTGAGTAAACACAGTACAAACAGTGAGTCTATACAGAAGGCCTCCTCAGGCCATGGAGAGGGGGAATCTGCCACCCTTGGACGGGTGGCAGGGGGGCGCAGGCCCGCCCACTCCACTGCGCCACAGCCCGGGGCCCTAGCAGCAACAAGGGTTCGCTGCAGTCAGTGGGGAATCCAGGCTGCAACACACTGACATGGGTTCACAGTCCCCAGGAGCCAGACTGGGGTCGGCTACCCCCGGGCTACTTCCAATTCCCCCCTCTCCCTGTACCTGGCCTCCGCTGGCGTAGTTTGGGGGGTCCCAGACCATGGGTTCCTCTGGATACTGGGAGACAGGACACTCCAACGGCTCCTCCGGACAGCGAGCGCAGGGCAGGTCAGGTTGGGGGTCCTCTGGATACCGGGCACGAGGCAGGTCCGGCCAGCGCTCCTCCGGATAGCGAGCACAGGGCACGGCAGGCTGGGGGTCCTCCGGGTATCGGGCACGAGGCAGGTCCGGCTAGCGCTCCTCCGGATACTGGGCACGGGGCAGGTTGGGCCCAGCGGGAGCTTGGGCCTCAGCGTCTGTCCTCTTCGGTGGCCGGCCCGCAACTGAGGTCTGGGGCCGGGCTTTTATACTTCCTGTCCCGCCTCTTGACTTCTGGGGGGCGGGGACAGGTGGCGTTGGCTCCACCCACGGAGGTGCCTGCTCTGGCTCGTCCCCCTCAGGTGCGGCGGGGAGCCAGGGCACCTCTTTACAGTCCAGTATTTTGTTGTTCATCTCTGCAGGGGTAACTTCTCAAAAACAGAATGCACAAGAGTGTAAGACTGACTGGGGTCTAAGTCACTGCAAGAGTATTGCTCCCTAGGGCCATATTGGATGCATCTGCTTCCACTCTGAAAGGAAAAGTCTAGTCAAGGTGTGTCAGGATCAGGACATTGGGTAAGGCAGCCTTTAACTGGTCAAAAGTGATCTGGGCTTTGGGTGACCAAGTGAATCGCACTGCTTTGCAGAGGGAAGTCAGGAGAGTTATTAGTTAAGGGAAGTTGATGATGAATCTCCTATAAAAATTTGCAAAGCCCAGGAAGCACTGAAATTCCCAGAAAATGATGGGTGTTGTCTACTTGTGGAGGGGTTCCAACTTTTGTGCATCCATCTGAATTCCCTCCGGGGAGATGATGTACCCCAACAGTTCCATGGTGGCCTGGTCGAAGGTAGACTTTTCCAGCTTGGCATACAAACCGTGCTTCAGTTATCTCCTCAGGATAGACTGAACATGGTGGTAGTTGCTCCAAGCTCTTGGGGAAAAAAAAGATATTCATTGAGGTAGACGATCACCTATGGCACCCAAACACAGAAGCCAAAAACCAGACAGTCCGGGTAAAACCTGGATGAGTGGCAACCCTCTATCTAGTCCATTTTGTACATAATGTACAAAATGTTGAAATGTTGCTGGGGCATTGGTTAAGCCAAACGGCATCACCAAGTATTCAAAGTGCCCATATCAGGTATGAAAACTAGTCTTCCATTTGTCCCCAGGCCTTATGTGCGCTAGATTGCGTACCTTCTGAAGATCAAGTTTTATGAAGATCCTGGCAGTCCTCAGGTGATCCAGCAATTCTGGAATGAGGGGAAGGGGTACTGGTTTCAAATAGTCACTTGGTTCAATGCACGATAGTCTACACCAGGGGTAATATGAGGCTCCTTTATATAGGCACCGACTCCGGGCCTGGAGGTACAGGCACCAACTTTCCAATATACTTGGGTGAGCTCACTGCTCAAACCCTGGCTCTGCCGCAGGCCCTTGCTGCACTCCACCCCTTCCCGCCTCCTCCCCTCAGGCTGCAGTGCCCTCGCTCCTCCCCCTTCCCCCCTAGAGCCTCCTGCACACCAGGAAACAACTGATCAGGAGGTGTGGGGAGGTGCCGATCGGCAGGGCTGCCACTGAGTGGGAGGCGATGGGAGCGGGGTGAGGGAACTGATGGGGGGGCTACTGACATATTATTGTGGCTCTTTAGCAATGTGCATTGGTAAATTCTGGCTCCTTCTCAGGCTTAGGATGGCCACCTCTGGTCTACACAGAGGCATAGTGACTCATTCTCCTCCTTCACAAAGAGGACTGGTGTCCCCCCTGGAGAGGTAGATTGCTGAATGAAGCCCTTGGCAAGGTTTTCCCCGCATATAGCCATGTAGCATCTCCAGCTCTGGTTCAGACACAGAGTATATTCATTCATAAGGCACCTTTATCCCGGGTTGGAGATCTGTTGGGCAGTCATAGTTTCTGTGTGAGAGTAGTAAGTCTGCATTCTCCTTCTCACACACATCCAGATAGTTACGGTACTTGTCAGGGAAGCTAAAGTTCTGTCCTAAAGTCACTTCCATCTGGCTAACCACTACTATCCAGGATTCTGCTTCTGAGGGCCTCCTCCCGTCCTGGGTGCAGGTCACTTGAGATTGGTTGCTTCATTGGAAGCATGCTTTCTGACAATATTTGGAAGGAAGCTAGTGCTCATCCAACACCAGGAGATAAATGGGTCATGCCGCTCTGCTTGGAATTCCAAGAATAATCGGGAAGAATGGAAAGTGGAACAGCATATTGTTTCTTGGTGCTTTTCCACTACTGCCTTTAAGGGGATAGTCTCTTGAGTCACTGGACCTAACAATAGGGGCGACCCATCAATCGTCTCCACCAGGTCCAGTGTGGGTTTCGGCTGAATGGGGATCTGGAGTGTTTTGGTTGACTCAACATCTGTAAAGTTGGCAGCAGCCCCAGAGTCTGTCATTGCTAGTTGATGGGGGATCTGCTGTGCCTGCCCCAAACCCAGAAGCAACAGGAAATATGAGGAGACACCATGGTTCCCAAGTCGGGTTTTACTTGAGGGTGTTTCCAGAGCATGGAGCTCTGGTGGTGCTTGGGCTGTACCAGTCTACTGGGCCTGGAATGATGTTTCCCTGAGTTCTTCTGAGCTGGCCAGGAGGCCACAGTAAAACAGAGGTTCAGCTATAGTCGACCCTCTCTCTCTTCCAGAGTTAGATGTCGGCAACTCAAGTTGACCTGCATGGCTTCAGGACTTGGTTCTTCAGGCCTTTTGTGTGGAGGGCGGGCATGGGGGGTGTCAGGCTACCTCCCCTTTCCCCCTTCTGCTCAGGCAGCTGAGAGTCAATGAGGGTGAAGTCAATAAAGGCACCTAAGTGGGTGGGGTTTTGATGCAGTCTAGCTCATCTTTCACCTCATCATTGAACCCTCACCAGAACTGGTAAAGCTGGCTGCTCAGTCCGTTCAGCATCAGCCATGGGCCACTGGAAGTGGGTGGTGTAGGAGGTGGCTGTCCCATGCCTCTGGTGAAGCTTCTGGAGGGCAGTCTCTGCAGAGCAGACACAATACAGGTCATCAACCATGGTTACAAAGGCTTGCAGGAAGGCATCCCAGTTGGAGAACACTACACTGTTCTGCTCCAGCATGGGGGAGGCCCAATTGAGCACTTCACTGGAGAGCAAGCTGACTACTAGCACCCCGTTAGTCTGGTCTGTGGGGTATGCTTGGGGGAGCAGCAGGAAGAGCAGCCTTCATTAGTTCAGAAAACCCTGGAACTTTCAGTGATGCTCATAGAACTGTTCGAGCAATGGCACCATGGGGGCAGGTGATGCGTGGTCTGTGCAGGCACATAGTGTCACAACTTCTCCTTGTGAGTGTATGAGCTGCTTGTGTAGGGTCTGTGCTTTGATGGTGAGCTGTGCCACCTGAGCCTACAACTGGGCTAGTTGCTCGTGCAGGATCTGTGCTTTGAATGCACACTGAGTAATGTGGGTCTGTAGTGCGAGATTCTCAGCCTGCAGATGGGTGACTTGGTCCTTGGGGAGCCATTGGCTGAAGGGCAGCCTGTCCCTTCCATTGTCTGTGGAGGGGTTGGATGGCTTTGGGAGGTGGCAAAGGTGGTCTGAGCAAACTGTCATGACTGGGACATGGGCAGTCAGACCTAGTGGTTGGAGCAGGAGGAGCCCAAGTCAGGTATTGGGAGGTCAGAGTCTCAGATAGACCAGAGGACAGACTGAGGATCAGCCGTTAGAAGGCTGACTGTGTCAGATTATTGGGAGATTGGGGTTGGGTGCCAGGTTACAGACAGCAATTGAAGAGCAAAATTGAGGACAAACCAGAATTGGAAGCCGGAGTCTCAGGTCTGTCACAGGCAGGGTCTGGAGAAAATACAGACAGGCAATCTGTGGTGTTGCTGAGACAGTTCCCAGTCATAACTTCCTGATTTTAAGTACTAGTACTGGCCAGTCAGTGGGCTGTGAAGGGCTGCCACTGGTGTCCTACTGGATGATACTTCCTGCTGAGCCTAGCTTTACAGGGTCCTCTTGTGGAAGCCCAGCCTAAACCTCCAGTGGTGATGCAGAAGAGGCATCATCAGCCTAGAACACCCCATGGCCTCAGGTTCTAGCCTTGCAGGGTCTTACACCAAGAGTGCAGTCTATTTAGACAACACATCTTGAAGAGCTGCAGTTACAGTAAGTTGAGTAACTATTCTTTATTCACCTTAATAAGCAACAGTACCTTCAAATTCTGCATTCTAGCAATTTTTTAAATGTTTATCTCTATAGTGTTTGGTTCCTCACAGCCATTAACAAATTCCTAATCCCTTGAACTGTGGTGACTTCTAGCGTTAATGAAAGCAGTCTCTTTTTCTATTAAGGGAGCATGATGGACTTTTTTGTCTTATGTAGTAGAAGTCCAATACATTATATGTTTTCCAAATGATATCAACTCTAGTTTAACAAGATAAGACTTAAGAAAAGGATTAATTAGTAGATTAAAAAGGATTAACTATTAGGATTAATCAGTAGACGTATCTTCTCAGAAACCCACAAATGGGTCGTGCAGTTCCTAGAGAATTTAGAGAAGAGGAGCCAAGCCTCAATCACTCTGAGAGCAAGCTCAGCGTCCAGTATAAATAAACAATTTTGGTTAAGTCAATCTGCTGTAAAAAGACCTAACGTTTAGCCTCTCTGACCTAAAATAGCTACCTTTGTCTCTCAAAATCTTTCCCCCCAAATATCAGCCAGAGATGCCAGCATGTTGTCTGTAAATGATATTCATGTTGGCTGAGAACGACTTTGCTGCCGTTGTATCACTTCCTATCAGTCTTTGAGAAGAGTTAAGATTGAGGGTACATCTGGAAATCCTTTAAACTTAGAACACTCATCCATCACCTAAAAAATTAAAGTTTATTCATTTTAACTGTATATCAGAGTTTTGGTGCTATCTGGATAGAAGCAATTTGTGTTTCCTCAAAATGTAGCAATATCTTGTTCTGTAATAGCTGTGAATGAAAACAGATGCCCTAATCTACCCAGTCTCTTTACGTTAAATTTTTTTCACTGATTTCAAAGCTGCTTTGCTTCATAAAAATCAATTCAGCCTTGAAAATAAAATAAACAAACAAAACCATTAAATATTGATTTTATTTTCTCACTGTAGTGAACATAAGTGTGTTTTGCAACATAGAGTATGCGTAGTAGATTGATGAAGCCTCATTTACTGGTCCTCCCTAATACAGGCTCTCTAGCCTACTCATTCTTCAAACTTCGTTGTTCTCTTGGCTCCTCCTCCCACTTTTTCATGGTATAAGCTATTCCTATAGCTGGAATTACATCCCTCTTCCAGGAGACCAAGAGTCTTTACTGTTCTCCAGACTCATTATTTTTAACTTGCTTTTCTCCATTGACATTCACTAGCCCTCATTCTGGATTTATTTGTAATACAATCTTTCACTGTTTGTTTCACTTGTCCCCGTGTTTACTATCTTCATTTTCAATATTTTTCTGATGTAATTTGTAAGCTCTTTGGGTCAGGGACTATGTCTTATCTCCCAGATCAGGCATGAGGCTTAAGGGTTAATTCTTAATCAACTCAGGGAGGCCCTTTCATCTGGGGATTAATTGAGACTGCAGCCAAACACTTTTTGCCAAGTTTGTATCATGTTGGTTAAAGTAGAGCCCTTGACATAAACCTAAAACCCTAGTGAGGATTGTCTTGTGTTCAAGCCTGAGCCTTCAATGAACACACTCTAGGTACTTTGTCGCTGACTCTGCCACAGGATTTCTTTTCCATTTTCCCACCCTAAAATACAGATTTAAATGAAATAGAATAAATTAATGGGAACAGAAAGAGAATTTTGAATATACAGTACTCCAGGACTTACATTACTTTTAATGTTTCACTATCCCTGTCCCTTTTGAGGGAAAATCAGTGCCATTTATTTAAGTCTCCATACATTTTCTTGTAAGGAATCAATATTTTAAACCAGGAGTCGGCAACCTCTGACATGCGGCTTTCCACGGTAAGCACCCTAGCAGGCTGGGCCAGTTTGTTTACCTGCTGCGTCCGCAGGTTCGGCTGATTGCGGCTTCCACTGGCTGTGGTTCGCTGCTCCAGGCCAATGGGGGCTGTGGGAAATGGCACGGGCCCAGGGATGTGCTGGCCGCGGCTTCCTGCAAGCCACGTGCCAGCGCTTGCCAACCTCTGTTTTAAACCGTAGTGTCTATCCTATTACCAGGAACATATAAAGTCCATGGTAGCTCATCTGAAGTTCCATTTTTCCTATTGATATTCGAAGCATCCTCTTGATAGCAGGAGTACCTCACAATTTCATTAATTAATTTGGAAGTCTAGTAGTGTTCTGGTAACCAAGTTAAGTATTGGTGGTAATGTAGAGAGAAAGATAAGGGTCATCTTCAAATGCAGTATCTGCTATCTTCCTAGCTAAACAGTCCTACTTCTCCAATTTAATTAAATCTCACACCTGCAATCCCAGAAGCCTTTTCACACCTTTGACTCACTCCTCAAACCCTTCCCACCTACTCCCTCCACTAGTCTCTTTGCACAGGATCTTACTGATTATTTTCCAAGGGAAAATTGACAGAATAAGAAAGGACCTTCACTGTCTTCTTGGCTTGCCTTCCCTGCCCCTTCCCCATTTTCTTCTACAGTTCTTCTCCTTGTTACAGAGGCAGAAGTTTCTTGTCTGCTCTCCTTCTCTAAATCTTCCATTTACCAATGTCGCCATCTCATCTCCTGATCTCCCTTGTGCCAACTCTCATCCCATCCCTTACTTTTCTTCTTAACCTCTCATTTTCCTCTGGCTCTTTCCCCTCACAGTACAGGCATGCTTTTGTCTTTCTCATCTTTAAAAAAACAAAACAAAACAAAAAACACACCATTGACTCGACTTGCCTTTCCAGCTAACAAACCTTCACCCTTTGATCTCTGTTAATTCAGTGCCTAATGTGATGTTTACTGTCACCATCTGGAGTTCCTGGCCTCCAGTTCCATCCTAGCATCTGAAATTCCTGGCCTTCAGTTCCAACCAGTCTAGCTTCTGCCCCTTGCACTCCAGTTGAAACCACTCTCATCCCAGTCTCTGAAACCTTCTCGGTCAAAACAGAGAGGTCTGTTCTCATGTTCTTTGACCTGGAGGTGCCTTTAACACAGTTGACTGCATTCTTGAAATATAGTCCTCTCTTGTTCACCTCCTAACTCTCTCATTGCTTCTTTCAGAGTATCCTCTCCATTCCCCCCTCCAGCTTTCTCTGTATGTGTTCCATAGGGGTCTATCCTTGGTCCCCTTGTCTTATTCTTCTACACGATGTCTTTGGGTAATCACATCCACAAATGCAAATTCAACTTTCATCTCTAGGCTGACAACTCACATGTCTACCTCTGTACTCCAGACCAGTCTCCCTCTGTCCAAACTAAAATCTATTTGTCTCTCTGACATCTCCTTGTGGATGTCTAGCCATCAGCTCATGCTCGACGTGGCTAAAACAGAGCACTTAATCCCATCCACCTTCAAGTCCCCTTCCCCCACCACTGCTCTTTTTGATCACTGTGGACAATGCCATTATCCTGTCTGTCACTCAGGCCTGTAATCTGGGTCCCTTGTCAAGGTCCTCACATCCAGTCTATCTGCATAACATCTGTAAGATACAGCTTTTCCTATCCATCCACACAGGTAAAACTCTCATCCAGGATCTCTTCATCTTGGGTCTTGATTATTGCAACATCCTTCTTTCTGTCCATAACAAATGCTGTCTTGCCCCATGCATATCCATTCAGAATACAGCTGCAAAGAAAAATTTCCTAGCCCTTCACTTTGACCATGTCACCCCTCTCTTTGCATCCTTCCACTGGCTTTAACTTCTTTATCATATAAAACATAAGCTATTTGTCTTTACTTTAAAGGCCCTTCATGGCTTCTCCCCCCCATGTATCATCTCACATTGAATGTGGAAACATCAGCTTCCATCTCCGATCAGCCCTTGATGTCAGCCTCTATTGCCCACTTGTTACATTTTTAAACAAACAGCTTTTTGTTTTCTCCCATGGTGCCCCTGATGCTTGAAGGAGCTCCCTATAAGCACCCAAAAAATGAACACAATCCTCCCTCAAATCTCCCTCCCTTCAATTTCTCCTTTGCTGTGATGCCTACAAAAAACTTGATAGTGGCTAGCCTATCTTGGTGACAAACAGTGTCTTATTGTTTCCTTGTACTTCTTTGTATCGCTATCCTTCTGTTGTCTCTGATATAGAGTATAAGGTCTGCAGGGTAGAGACTTTTGTTGTTGTTTTTTTTGTACAAAATAACACAATGGAGCCTTATTCCATGATTGAAGCTCCTAGGCATTATGATCATACAAATAATAAGTGAGAACATGTATTTTACAGTCAGTTCAGTGCTCATGAAAAGTTCCAGACTGATAGCTCAGGAGACTGTTTGTTTTTTTATTTATACACGCATAACAGGTACGTTTTCCCTTTACTTATAGTGTGAGCTTCCTTACATTGTTCTGCCAGTGTACCTTGGCTTTTATCTGAAAGGGCCATATTTAGGGATGGGAAGATAGAAATTAAACTATACGCATTCACTCCCTGATCAATTGTTCTGAGACTGCCAATAAGAATGTCATTTTAGTAGATTCTGCTATGTGGACTCTAGACCACATAGTCATGTCATAGGCCACTGCTCATCTGTCAGCTTGCAATTAACGTCTTCCCTGTCTGGTGTCCTCTGCAACAGGAAGTACAGGGAAGACCATGAAGTTACATCAGATGTATATCAGGGAAGAATATGACTCCCAGACTGAATCTGAAACTGTCACTCAGAAGTGAAAGATGCTGACTTCCATTGCCAATCTTCTGATCTGACCAGCCCCTCTACCTTTTTATATATATAAAAGACTTTAACAAATATAATATATAGTCTTGAAGTGGGTATTGCAAACCAAGGTCTTTTGAAAAGTTGTCTGATTTTACTGTATCTTCCGTAAGTATTTTCAAACTTTTGCTTAATTGATGTTCAATTACTTTTATAGCTCATTCATTGACTCACACCAGACATCTTTCTGCCTCTTACAGCAGTGGTACACTAGAGGGAATTTCTCTCCCCTTCCCCTGCCCATTTTCCCGTCAGTCAAGGTACTGTTACTTTCTGTGATAATGCCAGTATTAATAATAAAATATTTATTGAGCACATGGCACTTAAAAAACCTGAAAAAGACACATTTCCTGCCCTGAGGAGCTAAGTTTAATTCAGATAAGCAAATGTGTTGTACAGGAAAAACAATATAAGTGCAAGTGGGTTTGAAAAATTGGAGTGGGAAGGAGTACTTGGTGGACAAAAAGAGGGAGACTAGTTCCAGTGGATGGGATAGCATATTAAAAATATGAAGTCAAGAGACATAGGAATCAGTTAAGCCATAAGATGGGAATAGTGTAGGACATGTGAAAGTACACTTAAACTGCAGATCTAAAAAGGTACAGAATATTGCTATTTTGTGCCTTCAATTGCAACTACACAGATTCAGTGTCAGTTTTAAACTTATTGTATGTCTGATTGTCCTTTCTATAACTTTAAACATTCCTTTTCTACAAGATTAATAGCTTCAGAACATTACTGTGAACCTAATTATACGTATTGTAAGTTCTTTTAGAAATGAAGTGAGAATACAGTACAATGAAAACAGTAAAGGGAGCTGTCTCTCCTACTTTGAAAACAAGTGTGATTTATTTAAGGAAATTGTTCATCTGTAGAAGAAGAAATTCATAGAGAATGCAGACCAAAATACTGGTATCATATGTCTTCTTATATGGATGATTACATTGGACTCAATATCAGAATGGAACACTGGATGCATATTGCTAGTCATACAGGAGCTTAGTTTTAAAGATTTACCTAATATTCTCCAAAAAGGCCCATAAGTAGATAATTATTAAAAAAAATACAGTTGGAGGTTTCAATCTTCAGTTCTATTTGGAACCGTTCATAAGAAAGGGACAAGAAGACATAATAAATGGAAAAATAGGTTTTGTTGTCATAGCTATGTTATGATTTTTATAGTGTTAAAACAGGTTTATGAAAAAATAAGTCTAGATTAAGGTTCCACCGTTATTAATATCTAGTAAACTTATGAAAAATGTAAAACTTAAATATGTAAATACACATTAAACTTTAAAATGCTGGCATTTTTCAGACGGCAAGTCACACAAATGCTTGGAGGTCATATACAAGTACACTGTACTTTTAAATGTGTTAAATTGACCTATTCTATATGTTAGGCTCTTGTTCAAGGAATTTTAACAAGAAACATTTGCCAAAAGTTAGTCTGTTCCAGTGATCATAATAAGAAGATTCTTACCTACCCAGGCCATGTGGACTAACAGTTTCCCCTCCTTACATTACTACTTCATCCTCAGAAAGCTGTCCTGCTGTCCTTTGCAGCATGCCTTAAAGGTCATCAGACTCTTGGTCTGTCATGCAAAGTGGGGAAATCCTATTCCATATATATAATATAGTTGTACGGTCAAAGAGTTATACACGTACAGTTATATTTTAAATAGTAATTTTTATTTATAAGTAAGCTTTGAAAATTTGATTTGAAATTTTAGTAATTTTGATGGTTAACGTAGTGTTTGTTTTTAAGCATTTTAAATATTTTTTAGCAATCTAAATTTTCACTGTTGTAGGAAATTATGGGTATCAGAGAACAGAGGGTCAGACAATTTATTTAATGGTCATAGATGTTTTGGATTCAAAAAGTTAAAGCTTTATAATCATTAAACCACCCATCGACATCTCATGTCAACATCTGTACCCCACCTCCCCAAGAGGCAGAAGCTATGTCGACAGGAGATGCTCTCCCGTCAACAGAGTGCAGTGTAGACACTGCAGTAAGTCAACCTAAGTTACGTCAGCTTCAGTAACTTACGTAACTGAACTAGTGTTAGTCTCTTCAAATGCATCCTTGCTCAAGTCTCAGGCCTCATGATTCTCCCAGTCTTAGACCAGGTTCTGGGCTGCAGTCCTCTGCGTATCAAGTGTGATTACTTTAGCAGGTTTGACTTTTGTTCAGTACGTGCAGTCTCTTCCCTCCGAGAGCAAGGACAGTGCCACCCTATAACTACACAGCCTTCTTAAAGCAAAGTATTATTTATTTAGAACAAAAGCATTTGGGTAAAACGAGGCTTTAAAACAATAAAACCAGTCTATACGCAGGCCTGGCTATCAATAGTTTACCATTACCCTGATGTTAGTCTGGTAAGTCCAACTTCTTCAGACTTCTCTGCAGAGCCTCTCTCTGGGCTTGGCTACACTTGGAGGTGTGCAGCGCTGGGAGTTACAGCTGTCTTTGTACAGCTGTGTAGGGAAAGCGCTGCAGTGTGGCCACACTGACAGCTACCAGCACTGCAGTGTGGCCACAGAGTCATGGTTCTTCTTTAGCAGGATGCGATTAATCGCCTGCAAACTTGCATCAACACGATTCCAACGGTCGACTTTCCCACTCCAAACTGCTTCGCGACCGATCGGTAGCTGTCTGGAGTTGCCAGCTTCAGATTGTAATAGCCACTCCGCTTCTCCACCGGCAGGGCAGCTCTTCAATCTCGTGGTCCTTGCGCCGCGAGGGTGAGGCGAGCTCCTCACACAGTCCCATGAAGTGGCTTTTCTTCATCCGAAAGTTCTGCAGCCACTGCTCGTCATCCCAGAACTCCCTGATGATGTGATCCATCACTCAGTGCTGTGTTTTCCCAAGCTCAAAAGCAGCGTTCCACGGTGCTGAGCATTTCCGTTACTTGCCACAAGCATTTAGTGTCATATGCGTCAGGCGACTCGATATCATCGTCAGACTCTCACTGTCACTTTGGAGCTGAAGGAATAGCTCAACTGCCAAACGTGATGTGCTGGCAACACTCTCAGCAAGTCCTCAGCAGCTCGGGCTCCATTTCCTAAGAAATCGCGCTGCACCAGAAACCGTTGGGAGACTCACGATGGCGCCAAATGTGGACGGAAAACAGTGACTGCTGGATGTGAAGCGATGCAACCACGGGGCGTTGGGACAGGAAGCGGAGTGACCCGCACCCTTTCCGTCCCCTTCCCACAACCCAGGGCACAAAATGGGACGAGGTGCTCTGTGGATAGCTGCCCACAATGCACCACTCCCAACAAGCACTGCAACCCGTGACTCTTGGGAACGTGCAAGACATTGTGGATGGGCTTTGCAGAATATGGGTTCCCTAACTGTGAGGGGGCGATAGATGGGACGCATATTCTCTAGTTCTGGCACCACCCCACCTAGCATTCCGAGTACATTAATTGGAAGGGATATTCTCCTAATGTTTCTCCGTATGCTCCAGTGGAATCACCGTGGGCGTTTCATTGACATAACACAGGCAGGACCAAGCATGCATAGAGTTTCTCGGAACATCTGTATGCATGGCCATTTGGCCCCCCGCAGCTGATCCCGCGACTCCGGTGGAGCTGGCACATAATCATTCAACTGTAGAGGGTCCTTTGGTCTGTGGCTCCGGCGGACCTGCCGCTTTAGGCATGCTGTGGTGATTCCACCAGGCCATGCAAGCAGGCCGACCGTCCGCAGGGAACTTTGACGGAGCTCACACGAGGACCGGGGTGAGCGGACGCCTCCGCGGCATGTCTGTAGGCGGCAAACGGGACGCTGCCTTAGGCGAGCCCTGTCGCAAAATGCGCCCCCATACTTAATAGGGGGCCCTAGGGTGCGATTTGCCTAGGGTGCATGCCTAATGATAGCGGCCAGACCCTGTACACAAGGCTGGCCTGCGAAAGCTGTACCGCATGATGCCAACGCAGATCTTTCATGAACAGAAGGGTGAATCTGTGCAGGAAGCTGTATCAAGGCCAAGGGACTTTTTTCCCCGACCAAGGCTTTCATCATTACTGATCCAGGCCACAGCGTAGAGAGCAGGGTCCCTCAAGATTGGAATCCTTGAAGGCATAATTTGAGGCTGAAAACTTCAAACAGTAATTAAACGTCTGTCTGCAAAATCTGGACTTAGGAGTCAACATGCTGACTTATGTGTTAGTCTGAACCTCCTCCCAAGCTCACACAGCTTGACTTTTACTTTGCTGGCACCAGATAAGAATCTTCGCGCTCATCAGTGGAGATCCCCAATACCCTTGGGGGACTCCCCTTTGTGGAAATGCCCAACTCATTTGGAAAACAAAATAACTCCCCTTGACAAGACCACAGACCCCTGGGTCTCCTATCTCCACAAGGGAGTGCAAGGGTATCTCGATGCTTGTCCTCGTTCTCTGCTCCCCCCGCTTCCCTTCGGGTGACTGCGAGGGCGTATGCAGCATACTTAACTCCTTGAAGCCAACTACAAAGAGGGAAATCACCCTCCTCCATGAGGCCGATGCCTTCAAATCTAGGTAAAGTCTAATATATAAGCGAGTTTTCTACTCCGCCTTTGGCTGTAGCCTCAGAGAACTACCAGGGAAAAAGAAACTTTTGGGGCCAACCTGGTGAGCAAGAACCTGGATCCCTTGTGGTCAATTCTGCGAGTCTGAAGCATTGGGTGACAGGAACAGAGCTTGTGATTATAGGCGAAACGTAAACAGTCTATGCTTATAAGAAAATATGCTTGACAGTCTACGAGTGAAACGTCCTGGAGATCCGCTGTTAACCAGTGCGCAGGCATACAAGACAGCAGTAAATACAACTTTCAAAGCATAATAGAGATTTCTTGTTGCCTTTGTATCACACTTTGTAAGGAGAATATTAGAAACGAAATAGGTCCAGGAAGGACTGTTTCCTCCTCTAGAGGGTCGAGAAACACTCAAGACTGTCAGCACAAAGCCAAAACCTCCAGCAGGCTTCCCCCCTGAGTTTTGAAAAACCGGTTTCTGAGCAATGAATGGTCCTCTGGGGTGTTTGGTTCAGTCCTTTGTACACTTTACAGTAAAAGCAAAATTAACCCTTTACACTTACCTTACGGATCAGCTCAACTTCGATACAGGTGACAAGCCAATGAGCAAGGACCGTACAGGGAGCGCTGAATGACTGTACAGTTGCTTCACTTTAAGGGCGCGTAGTTCTCACAGCCTGCTGGGTCATAAAGCAGCTGTGAGCCAGTGGAATGAACCGCATGGTGTTAAAGGGGACGGATGGCTTCATGGCTTGCAGGGGTCTGGAGCTGTTGGGGAAAAGCAAACTGCATCAGGGGACATTATATCCGCAACCTAGTCTCTCCATAGGGGTGTGGTGAATCCTGGAAACATGCTCCAGTCAGGAATGGTGACCTACGCAGGTTCCGCCCTGAGAGGCTATGCATTTGCACAGCCAGAGCAGCAGGGCTACCAGAGGGGCCCACTGCAGGGCTGGCAGGATTTGGATTCCTGAGGGAGGAATCGTTGAGGCTGAAAGCCAACAGCTACTGTTTGGATGCCTTGCCGGCTCAGTGAAAGTGCAGTGGTTACAAGATGATTGCAGTGCCTGTTTTTTCCTTGGGGTAGCTGTAATCTTTCACTTTCTGCAATAATATAAACTGTTTTAAAATAAGTCAAACCGCCAAGGGAAATCATTTTGAAAAGAAATGTAAGTAAAAGGGCAGGGGGGTGGGGTGGTGAACTGTACAGTCAGAGGTTTCATGAATATGCCTTTACCTGGAGTGATGTTGCTCCACTGACTTGCTGGCACTTCAGTGTCAAATGCTGCCTCAGGATTGAGTGCAAGCGTAGGGCTGCTCCTCACAGGTGTTGGGGCAAGACCTTCCACGCAGTGCAGAAGAGCTCCTGGGACCATGCGTCTCGAGTGATAAGTCAAGGACAGGTGTTTGGCGAGCAAGAAGCACAAACAAGTAGATGCCTGCAGAAGTCGGCTGACGAGCTGATATTGGTTTGCAGCGCCCATCCTGAAAGACCTTCAGAACTGCTTTGTGCTTTTCTTCCACTGTCGGCTAGCCAGTGACGTATACATCCTCGTTTGGGCACCAAGGAGAGCCTATCGCCCTTTCTTCCTTTTCCTTACGCCAGCTCCTTCTCGACATGCTCTCTTTCCTCTCCACTGCTGCATGTTTTCTCTGCAGTCCTGCAGCCTGCGACTGATTCATAACTGCTTTCACCATATCTTCTTTGCTTTTTCGTGGCTTTTTCCTCAGGTTTTGTAGCCTCTCAGCAGTCTCTGATACGACCAGTCGAGTAGTCAAGGACACTGTTATTAGAAAGACAAAAATTGAAACATTTAACAGAGAGGCAGATTGTGTATAATCAAAGTGAAGGAGTTTACAGTCTCACTTTAGCATACTTTCCACAGACCAAACAGAGCGCACGGAACTCACAGCAGCGAAGAAATGGTGAGTAAGGGGGAATGGGTGCAGGAGTTAATTAATCCTGGAAGATATCTCGCTGCTGCGGGTCACCTGGGAAGGGGGACTTATTGGTTCAGGGCTGTACTGGGGTTTCTGTGCATTGGGGAAAGCAAACAGCTGCAGGGGGACCTACACTGAACACTATCCCAACATTTTCCACAGGAGTTTATCCTGGAAGATATCTCGCTGCTGCTGGTCACCTGGGAAGCAAGGGAGGGTCTTCTACAGCAATGCGGATTCTGCCCTGGCCCCTATGCAGCTTGCTTGTGTGCAGCAATGGTCTCCCCCCCCCCTCGCGCCCCAGTGGCGCGGACACGTTAGCCTGACTGGGACAAGGACCACAGTGGCTCTCCCTATAAACTTGTGCTCTCTGGCAGAAACTTTTGAAGAGATTACCGAGCCGATTACCGCGACGTGATAGACCACATCAATGGGCTATCCCACATCTAAGTATACATGCATGCAGCCCTAACCCCCCCTCCTCTCCCAAAACATTTCCATCCTGAAAATAAAAGCTGCTTACTGGGAATCCGCTCCTCTGCTTCTTCTTCACCAACAAGTTCCAGCTGCTGTGACTGGCTATCTTCCTCCTGGCTTGAGAACAGCTCCTGGTTGCATGCCTCCTGGGACTCCGGGGTTTCTCCCCCACCCCAGTACCCTCATTCTCGGTTTCCTCCCCCCCTCCACTTCCCCCTCCTCTCCCCGCTCTGAACTGTCCATCGTGGTCGTTGGATTGGCAATGAGGTCACCCCCAAGTATCGCGTCCAGCTCCTTGTAAAAACGGTAGGTCATGGGGGCAGCACCTGAGCAGCGGTTTTCCTCACGGGCTTTGCAATAGGCACTCCGCAGCGCCTTTATTTTAACCCTGCACTGCACCGCATCCCGGTCATGGCCCCTTTCCAGCATGGCCCTTGAGAACTGCCCATAGGTATCGTAATTCCTATGGCTGGAGCGCAGCTGTGACTGCACAGCTTCCTCCCCGCAAACACTGATGAGGTCCATCAACTCGCCATTGCCCCATGCTGGGGCTCGTTTGGTGCGTGGAGGCATGGTCACCTGGAAAGATTCACTGATTGATTTGATTGCGCTCCACACCTGGCTGAGCAAACAGGAAGGGGATTTTTAAAATTCCTGGGGCATTTAAAGGGCGGGTCACCTGAGGCCAGAGCAGTAGAGTGCGAACTGATGAGCAGAGTGGCTGAACAGGCATTCTGGGATACCTCCTAATACCCTGGAGGCCAATTATAGCGCTTTTTTTGGCCACACTTGCAGAGCAGCGCTGCATCACCAGCGCTGCAGTCCTTATACCCGAGGCAGAGCAGGAGTACAACCAGCGCTGCAGCCAGGGAGATGCAGCGCTGTATGTGCCTTGTAAGTGAGGACGCTGGTGGTGGGTTTACAGTGCTGCAACTCTCCAGTGTAGCCAAGCCCTCTGTCAGCTTGTCCCCCTGGGCACCCTCCCACCTTGAAATTGACAACCCCCTTCTCCCGAGAGGAGCTTTTTAACCCTTTAGTGTCTTTTGATCTCTAGGCTCCCACCCTGAGAAAAAAGGCCTCCATCTTTGCTGGAGATAGAATATAGGCTCCTCCAAGCTAATAGCTCCCCCATTGTCTTTCAGGTGTGTGCCAGGAAGTTCTTCTCTGGGGTATCATTGCTATCCTGCTTGATCTTCCAATAGCCCTTCCTGAATTAAAACAGCATAAGTGCATAATAAATATTCTTCCACCATAGTATAAGTTAGAAGTCTATCTCAATAACTAGGTTACACATCAGTATTCTTAAGTTATTACACAGCAGTTCTCTATCACAGATAATTCTTAATTAATATTTTTACCTGGGTGGTTGCTGTTTTCTATTTGGGTTTTGTTTTGAACCTGATTGCAGTCTTTCCAAAAATGATATGTGGCTGGTCTGATGGCTCAGAGAATAGCAAAGTGTTTATCACAATAGAAAATTATTGTTCAAGAATTCATTTTGGAATCACATTCTTTGATTTGGAATAATTCTCCTAAATAGCTTGTTGGCATGTGGGATTACAAAAATGGAATATTTTACCCATCCTGACATACATGTTGCATACTGGCATGGTACTAGTTTACTATAGCTGTTACTATAGCCCTCTGCCTTGAGCCCTGACCCCCCCCCCCACACACACCCAGCCCTATGCCCTTATCCCTGCATCCCCACACACACCTCAGGCCCCTGCCCTGAGCCTGGTACCACCCAGCCCTCTGTTGACTCCTTCACTCCCCCCATGACCTCAGTCCTGTCTCTGGCACATCCACCCATACCCAGCCCCCCTACCCTGACCCCCTACCTGCATCCCTCTCACATGCCTCCAGCCCTCTGCCCTGACTCTTGCACCCCCCACATCCGCAGCCCCTCCAGATCCCATGCACCCCACACGTCCCCACCCCCACCCTGAGCACCAAACAGGAGCTCCTGCACCCCCACTCACATTCCCACCTGCACTCCTCGCACCAAATGGGAGCTGACCAGGTAAGTGCCCCCACACCCAAACCTCCTGCCCCAACCCTGAGCCTCCTCCCTCATTCTAGCTTCTGGCCAGACCCTCTACCCCCAGCCCTGTGCTTGGTCCACTCCCACCCTCAGCTCAGTGCAGAGAGAAGAAGCGAATGGGCCAGAACCAGGGAGAAGGTAGGTACCCACTGTATGTGGGCAGGGCCGGGATCCCAGATGGGCAGTGGGCTGAGCGGGTCCGGCAGCTGGGATCCCGGCTGGCAGGAGCCGGTGGATGGACCCTCTGAGCGGCAGTGGGCTGAGCCGCTCAGCCCACTGCTGATCTGGGGTCCTGGCTGCTGGCCCCGCACAGCCCGCTGCCGGTCTGGGGTTCTGGCTGCCAGACCCTTCCCAGCTGGTGTCCCGGCCGCAGGCCCTACTCAGCCCACTGCCAGCCTAGGTGAACAGAACCCAAGACCAGCTGCGGGCTGAGTGGGCCAGTGGTGTAAGATCAACATTTTAATTTAATTTTAAATGAAGCTTCTTAAACATTTTGAAAACCTTGTTTATTTTACAGTACAACACTAGTTTAGTTATATATTATATAGACTTGTAGAGAGAGACCTTCTAATAAACATGAAAATGTATTACTGGCATGTGAAACCTTAAATTAGAGTGAATAAATGAAGACTCGGTTCACCACTTCTGAAAGGTTGCCGACCCCTGGTGTACAGTGTTTGTTTTATAGTTGCAGCCATCCCTGTCCTGCCACACTGCTGGCTTTCTTCATTCTTTTGAATACATAAAGCATTTAAATATGCAAGGAGCTGGTTTGTATTTCAGTACCCTGTCTGCTCACAAGAATGGAGCAAACACAGGGAAGGAGTGATGTGCACGTGTGACTACAAACCAAAACAAAGCTGGCTGATCTAATTGTAGGTTTACTAGCTTTGACTGCATCACTTTAAGTATTAAAGAGCAGGAAAGAAATGTAAAGTGGCCATAGCTTAAACTTTTGGATTTTGCTGACTAAAAGATTAATTTTGGATCTGAACCAACAGAACATACTTGTAGCTTTTTAGTGTGCTAATGTTGGTTTTGAAAGAGAGCAATGTATTTGGAGGACAAGTAGATTTACAATGATAGAGGGAAAAAGATGAAGAAAGGAAAGGCTTAGCAGTGAGTAGATACAATCATATAGTCACCGTCTGACCAGTCACATATATCTGAGATGCTGAAAATTACATGGGAGATAAACTACCTCTAGGACAGTGGTTCTCAAACTTATCTGATTAGGTCCCCCATCTGTGTCTGTAGTCATTTACACCTTGCCACCCAGCTTTGAAGGCAGAGTGGAGAGCAGCGGCAGCTAGTTGGGTGCCCAGCTGCCTCTAGGTGCCAGCAACAGCACAGAAGTAAGGGTGG
This sequence comes from Chelonoidis abingdonii, assembly GCF_003597395.2. NCBI lineage: Eukaryota > Metazoa > Chordata > Testudines > Testudinidae > Chelonoidis > Chelonoidis abingdonii. Next base: position 53,566,896 of record NC_133774.1, on the reverse strand, counting down.
CATTATGAAAAGTGATATTCATCATCACTTTTCACAGCAGACTTAGGACCCGTTGCCACCCTTCTGTGCTTCTGCTCTCCCCACCCAGGGGAACCCCCAACCCTCTATCCTCACCTTGCCTCCGTCGTGGGCTACTGCCAGTCATCATCTAGTACCCACTCCCTGGGGCAGACTGCAGTGTAAAAGCCACTCATCATAGGCAAGGGGATTCAGACCTGCTGTCTTTGCCTACCTCTGGGCTGCCCTCTGCAACCCCCAGTACACATTGGCCTTCTGCTAGGCCACAGCCTGGGGCTTTCTAGACTGGAGCTCCCCTGCCTTTCCCCAGCCCTGCTTCACTCAGGCACTCTGCTCAGGGTCCCTGCAACCAGGGGGAGGGAGGGAGAGGGAGACTCACTCACTCTTCCAGCTTCTGGCTCACTAGCCTTTTATAGGGCCAGCTGTGGCCTGATTGGGGCGTGGGCCAGCTGCCTCTGCTTCCCCAATCAGCCAAGTAGCTACTTTCTCTACCACAGCCCTCTCCCAGGGTTGTTTTAAGCCCTTCAGGGCAGGAGTGGGTGACCACCCTGCTACAGTGAGGGAAGGAAGAAGTTTCACAGAAGGTATATTAGTGGCTTTAATCTAGTGTATGAAGAATACATGTTTTCCATGGATTCCTTTGTTTCAATTTTCTATTAGAGGTCTTCCATCCAAGTACTGACCAGGCCAAATCTTGGATTGCTTATGAAATCTGACAAGATCACAACCCATGTGATTTCATTTGTTATATTCATTGAAGCCCTGGGGAGTGAAATAACTGGAGCAGGAATGAAATTCAGCTTTCCTGCACAACACAACAGAGTTCTCTCACTGGTTCACTAAGAAAAACAGCAGATATATACCTATGCAATGCGCACACATACACACATTAAATCATCTATCAGCATGTTTAAAACAAACTAGAGATGGTCACCCATTCAAGTACTAACCATACCAAAATCTAGTGATCTTTGAAAAAAATCAAACTATTCAAACTAATTATCTTCAAGCACTTAGTTGCTATTCTTTGGTTGTAACTTACTTTAACTTTTAACTTAATCATCCTATGATGCAGTTAACATTGGCAGTACGTATAGAAAGGATTTTAAGCAGCACTCACCTTGAATTAAATATCTAAATCCTTTGGAGGTATATAAATTTAGTGTATAATCTGCTGGTCTCAAATAATGGTTAGGTAAGGGGACACCATCAGTTTACACTTCTCCTTGTCAGAAATGTTTTTATTTACTTTTTTTATAGGTAATTTATACAGTAATACCATAAATAAAACAAATGAGAGAAAAATAATCTCTTCTTCAGTTTACTTTGTGCATCAAAGGAAAATTGGATAATAAAACTACAAAAACTACTAGAGGGATGCAAGACAGGTGTAAATCCTGATTTTTTTTTAATTTAATTTAATTTTGACTAGATTTCAAATGGAAAGTATCCCTTTAAAATCAAACCCTCCTTCAGCTATTTCTACATGTTATGAGATATCTGAACCTAGACAAATTTCATAGGTTGTGCAGACATCTGTCACTGTAATAAACAACCAATGCAAATACATCTAAATTGGATAAGGAATTAAAACATTAATAACTCTCATTTTGAAATCATAACCATGTTTCCTTATAACGATGTTACTTGGGGGAAAAAACAGTTGAACTTGACTATTGTTGAAGTAGAAGCAGCTAATAATGGTGAGCTTGCGTAACTGATTTTTAAGTGTCATCTTTCGTATGTTTGATTCGCAGTCTAAGCTTGGGCTTCAAGAAGGAGACTTGCAACCTACATACTCACAGTTAGTGCATTCTCAAATACTTGCAAGAAAACATTCAACTGTTCCAAAAGCAATGATGTTGCATAGCTCAGAATAATATCTCCCTGTACATTTTCATGGAATGGGGTAACATTGTGGAGGGTTAAACTAGTTGGAGTCTGTATTCTACAGCTTTTGAAATGGAACTGCAACATTGCTTTGGTAATCCCAGTGAGAACTCTGAGTCAGAGAGAAAGATGATAGAATCATTTTTATTTGAACTAGGGAAAAAAAGCACAGCAGAATCAAGGACACACAGCACATCACCAGCAAAAAATAAATGCATAAAAATAAATATACAGACTCAGCTAGGAAAAACAGTAACTGTGGGCTCCTTCTCCCCGCACAGATTGATTATCAGATAATTTCTCCTCTAACTCATAGTATTAGGTATCAGAGGGGTAGCCATGTTAGTCTGGGTCTGTAAAGTCAGCAAAGAATGCTGGCACCTTATAGCTAACATGGCGTTTGGAGCATGAGATGTTGCGGTGGTGAATACCCACTTTGAAGTTGTCAGAATGCATGTCAAAATTTAATGTGAAACTTAGTGCCTAATCTATCTGGGGAGAGGCGCCATGACAGGTCTGAGAAGAAGTGGGGAGCGGAGTGGCTGGGATGGTATAGTTACTAGACAGAAGAATAGCCACAGAAAAAACTCATGCTCCACAACGTCTTGTTAGTACTATAAGGTGCCAAGCACAAAGAATCTTTTGCTGCAGTAGTATTAAGATCCTGTAAGAAATTATTTTGAAAAAAAATGGATTGTTAAAGTATTAGTATTAACTGTGCATAGTAATCACCTCGCAAAATGCTTGTTTAAACTCCTTATTTTTTAGGTCTACAACAGAACTCAAACAGATCAATGATGCATTTTGGCTTACTTACAACACAGCTGGACTTCTCTCTCTCAATCTAATTGACCATTTAGAATTTCTCATATGTAATTTAGCCACGATCAGTCTGGCTGATGGCAGTAACAAGACGTGATGTTCTGTGATTGCTGCTAGAGATCTATATTGTATCTGACAACTGTAAAATATTGAAGACAATACAGTACCTATACTGGATACCAATTCAATTCCTTTACTTCATCTTTAACATTTTCTGATAAACTAACTGCCCCCCGCCTCCCTCGAAATAGGCTATTTCTTAATATTCCAGAAATCACTCTGTCAAGTGTTTCCTCTACCAACTGCTGAATTTAGGGTCGGAGATGTGTGAAACCTGCATGGACCAGACTTCTAAAGCTTAATAACTAGCTGTAATTTCTGGTAACGAACTATGCACCAGTAATAGCCAGAAATTTCAATGTGGAACATAATACCGACAACTATCCATACGTCCAGCACTAATGCAACGTTCCCCACACTCTACCTGGGGCAGCTCTTAGAGCGGTACTTTTTACACCAAGTTCCTGGGAACACTCGATTCCAACCCCGTATGGGATCTTAACACAAGAGGAATTTAACCAACGCCCCCCACACTTTCCCACCACCAATTTTGGTGCGGTCCAGAATCCATCCCCTTCGGATCCCTTAAAACAAGGAAAACAATCAAGTCAGGTTCGCTAAAAAAGAAAGCTTGTAATAAAGAAAGAAAGGTAAAAATCATCACTCTGTAAGAAATCAGGAGGAAAATATCTTTCAGTAATCCAAGACTCCATAATAGGCCCAGAGGAACCCCCTCTAGCCTTAGGTTCAGTTACACAAACAGAGGTAAAATCCTCTCAAGCAAAAACGAACATTTACAAGTTGAGAAAACAAAAATAAGACTAACACGCCTTGCCTGGCTGTTACTTACAAATTTGAAACATGAGAGACTGATTCAGAAAGATTTGGAGAGCCTGGGTTGACGTCTGGTCCCTCTTAGTCCCAAGAGCGAACAACCCCCAAAACAAACAAAAGACTTCCCCCCACCAAGATTTGAAAGTATCTTGTCCCCTTATTGGTCCTCTAGTCAGGTGTCAGCCAGGTTTACTGAGTTTCTTAACCCTTTACAGGTAAAAGAGGCATTAACCCTGAGCTATCTGTTTATGACACCTTCCAATGAGAAGGAATACAGGAAAATGGAAAGAAGAGGAAGCCTTAGCTTTCTGGGGTTGCCCATTTAGAGCTGATGTGTCTAAGACAGCTGAGTTGAGCTGATTTGTCTAAGACAAATTAATTCAATTCAAGATCCTTTTCAGGAGTTTAGATTTTTTTCCAAGCAAAATCTAGACCAAGTTATTAAATATTGTCTGATAAATCTTTTCATATTCAGCTTAAGAATTTCATGTCTGCTTCATTTTCTAAATTTAGCCTATGAAATAACAAGCAGTACAATTTTAGAAGGGCTAATAGGACGTGACTAACAGTGGTATAGCTTTTATCATTTATTGCAAGACTTAAGTCCAAATAACTGTAGCACTAAAATTATGTTCCTATTGATATAGTACTTGTTTGGCTGTGCAAAGTTCTTAGTATGAACATGAATAACATTTTCTGCAGCAGGAAATGATAGGGAATAATACATTTGTTTGCAGTACACTACAGTTTGTTTTAAAGTGGATGTGTTCCCTTTCATCTCATTGTCTGTTGCTAAATTCTGGTAATTTCTTTCTTACAGGAAAAACAACAAGGAGTCCGGTGGCACCTTAAAGACTAACAGATTTATTTGGGCATAAGCTTTCGTGGGTAAAAAAACCCACTTCTTCAGATCCATCTTGCATCTGATCTTTCTTTCAGATCTTGCATCTGAAGAAATGTTTTTTTTTACCCACGAAAGTTTATGCCCAAATAAATCTGTTAGTCTTAAAGGTGCCACTGGACTCCTTGTTGTTTTTGTCGATACGGACTAACACGGCTACCCCCTGATACTTTCTTACAGTGTTTCTGAAATCCATCCATTCCTCTATAGCCCTATTGCCAAATCTACGTCCTCGACTCTTTCATTCTGGCCTGCTTATCTCCAACATTGAATCCCTCCAGTTTATCCTCTTCATTTCCTATTGCTGTAACCATAGCACTCATTCTTTGAATCCTTTCTGCATCTCCTTCCACAACAAACTGAGACTCCTCTTCTTCTCCTTCACTTTAAATACATCAGGATGCTTTGTATCATCCCAGAGCTTCTTCTCAGGCCCTGTGCTCCACCTCTTGCAAATCCCTTTTTTCCCTTTTCTAACAGGTGCCTATGCACCTTCTCCTGTACCAGCTCCTAAAGCCTGGCTGTCCTTCCTTACCTGGCTCATTGTGCAAGCTCCATCAAATCCCTCCTTAAAACTTTCCTATTCCAGGATCTAATTTAAAAGAGCTTCTCAATCATAAAGCATGTACACAATGTATAATGGGCAAAAGCACGGAACCTCATATCATTATTTTATTCCTGCCTTATTCTCTATGTAAAACATCATTCACGTCTATGGTGTTATTTGTTTAAATGTCAATTATATTAAAAAGAACAAGATTCTGCTATTTTTACCCAATTAAATGCTGCATATCTAGCTCAGGATTGCGTATCCTAAATTCTCTTCTAAACTCTGGGAGCAGAACAGGTAATTTTCTAACTGATGATTATTTTGTGCTTCTTGAGTATAAAAACCTTCTGTATGTTGGCTGCATTTTAGGTGATGTTTTGGAAGAATTAGGCCAGAAGTTTCATATTGGTTAGCAAAGACCTACATTTTTCTAAGGAACTGCTCACTGTGATAGCTAATATAACATATAAAATATGTATAAGGACCCTTTAAAACTTAAAATAGACATTTTCCCCCCAGTTAAAAATAAAAGGGATTATTATTGTGGCTCTGAGAACTCCTCAGTGCCAACTGATAAAGGGTTCACTGTTATGTAGTAGTAACTCCTGACAGGCCTGACAAGTTCACTGCACCCAACACATTGCTTTCATAATCTTTATCAAAAAGGCACAAGTAGGCATCTAATAAAAACATATGTTATACCAATTCTCGTAGTTATGAGTTGTGTGTACAGATGATATTTAAGGAGTTATGTGTATATATATTGAAAATATGTTGTAAAATCTGTATCCAAGGCAGAGCTAACAGAGGTTTTGAGTCAAACAGAGGATGTTGATTCACCTGTCTCTCTGTCAGCCACGTAGATTAAGGCTTGTAAATCAATGCAATGGAAGCCCTATTTACATAAGAGTAAATGGGGGGATGGAAAGACAGGACACCAGAGAATAAACCCTGGGGGTTTATCCTGATTCTGGGGACAAAACCATGAGCTTTATGGGTATTAAAAGAAAGCAAATGGCACCATTCTGTCCTTTACTTAGGAAGCAAAAAGGACAACACTTTTTGTATTAATGAAAGTCCCGGCCATGTTGGCTGGAAATGCTGGGCGATAGCTTTAGGTGAGAGAAACTGCTTTAGACAAAGGTTTTTAGCTTGTTAAAGTTTAGATGCTAAGAAGTGTGTTATACTTTGTTTTATAAGTAACCGTTTCTGTTTCCATCATTATCTTTATTCGTTATCTCTTAAATCTTAATCTTTGATCATAAACTTATGATTGTTTTCACTATCTATAGATTTCAGTTCTGTGATGCTATATGGGAGCTGAGCCTCAGTTGATCTAAACAAGCTGATGTGTGCACTGTTTCTTTGGGAACAGCTTACCTGGTAATTTCTTTGAGTGTCCAGAGGTTGCAGGGTAGTGCTCTGAGGACTCTGGGGCTGATGTGTGGCTATCACCAGCCTATAAACAGGAAGCGAGGACTGTGGAATCCTGGAAGACAGTGCTTGTGTGCCCAGAGGCTGTTAGTTTTATGGTACTAAGCTATAGCAGGCACAGACAAGACTGCTTCACTCTAAGGGCAGGTAGTGATCAGGTGCCTCACAACCCTGGATACCCCTGGGGAGCATCACAACTATATACTGTGAATCCATACACTTTTTAGGGCATTGTGGAGTAAGAATCTGGAATTATGTAAGATGCTGTCCTTGTCTCTTGGTCACTCAGTGAAGAATCAATTCAAAATAGTAGCCAGGTCTCTTGCTCATTACAGGTATTAAGACTACAGATAAAGGTATAATAAAGCATACTTTATACAGACATTACACTATTTAGTATTGAGACAGGTGTGTATTCCCTTTTATCTTAATAGCTGTTCCACTAATCTTATTAATTTTTCAAAGCTATTTCTGTATTGAAAGGTATTTTTGCTGGTAGCCAACTCTTCATATATGGGATTTGGACTTCCTGTTAGTTTTCATGTACATAGCATGGTTGTCGCTTTTATAGGGGCGGGAAAAGGTGTTTTGGGTTATTTTCTAACATTTTTCTTGAGCAAAGACCAAGAACATGCCTCCCCAGCTTTCTGTTCTGTGTTATGTGAACTGAAGTAGAGTAGGCATCATTTAAATCTGAGATGGTCATTTTATTATTTGATATGTCAGATTTTTTTCACATTGTACAAGAAGAGCTTTGGATGTAATTTGTAGTTTCTAATTTACTCAGAATAGATGGGTGATCTTGAGTTGAACAAACTATACAGTGGGTTTTTGTTTGTTTGTTTGTTTTATTTCCCCGGTACAGCATCTTTTGCCTGGATGAATCAAGATTGCCCATTGTGCTGACTACAGTTTGTTAAGGTTTGTTCCACCCAGATGTTGGATCTGTATATTCTGTCTTATCCGTTGCTGTTCTGTGAACATTACATGGTTGCAGAGGAGAGGAATGTTTGTTTCTAGCTTTTTGCAGTCCTCTAGAGATACAAATATATGTTGGAACATTCCATATATATATATTCTCTTTACTTTATAATGGATCACACTAACAAATTCTAGTTTTACTGTATATATACTCTAGATGTAAGTTATTATGGCGCAAATTTTCCAAAACACTTATGCACGTGATTTATTTTATACATGTGAGTAGCTCAATTGATGTCAGTGGGATTATTCACATACATATATATTTGCAGGATTGGGGCTTTAGGTATGTTGATAACCAATAGTAGCCTTCTTATAGGTTTAGATGATTATCCACACGGTCACTGATTCAAAAGAATACTGGGCAGATCTGATCAGTGTGGTTTGGTGACATTTAGGGAACAGCAAGGGACATTTTTACCTGTAAATTTGACTAATGCATCAGATCCTGCCCAAAGATCCTCCCATGTAAGTTTTCTTTCAAGGTAGAGTTTAGGTCTCTTGAATTATATCAGTGGAATCTTAATTCACTGAAGAAACACTTTTGTAATAGAATTTGAAGAAGTGAGAGTCAGTAAGTTTCAGAAGTTTAAAAATTCCCATCTGGATTACAATCGTCTGTCTGTTGAATGAATAACCAGGAGGAATAATCCAGTGAATTGAAGCACACATTTCCAGGAATGTCTGCTTCTTCATGCAAATGTTCTGGACACACGGTTAGTCATCCCAGGTCTGCATGACAATGTGATTCGACCTGTCTGTGCTTGTGACTCTGTGCCAATCTGCAGCTAAGGCAAGAGGCACAAGCAACATTAGCTGGGTTGCAGCTGGCATGTCAGTATCCCCCTCAGAGAGATGCCTTTGGTAGATCAAAAACTTCCACCATAATATCCACCAAAGTCTTGCAGTTGCTTCATCTGATTCCTGAAATAGGACTGACAACATGAGATGGAGAACTTTTTACCAGGTTGGGGTGCATGTTGATGGCTTTGGCTGCTGGGAGCATGTGGACACAAATTGGCTTGGCTGGATGTGTTGGTGGGCAAAAACCACGCACAATGCTTCTGGTTAAGCCTGTCTATCCCACAGGAGAAGTTCTGCCACGACTCTGGTGGTGAGGGTGCTAGGAACCCTGGGATATAATGGTATATGCCAACAGAAGCTGAAGTTCTGACTCGGGGTCTGCATAGTGCAGTATGGATGAGCCAGCACAGTTGAGAAGCTTGAATTTCCAATGCTGTGTGGCTTCTCAAATGCAGGCTTGAAAACACTGAGTCTAGAGGCATAGGTCACACAGACTTGGGCTTCGTGTTTTCTGTAGACCTACCCTAGATGTCCAAGCGTTTAACTTGCTGGCATAGTCAGATCATTAAACATCTAATCTCCATCATTTGTGCCAGCAAATTAGATGTGTTTTCAAAAATGTGGTTCATTTGTAACCTTTGCTGTCTTAAGTTTTGAATACCTAAAAGATCATCCCTAATCACTCACATCAGATTTATAAAAATAAACCCCAATCACTCGATCATTGACACATACTTTTCTGCCAGTTTGGACTCTCATTAGCACTATGTTAACAGTGTCTAGCACCTTTAATCCTCATCATTCAACTCAGCAATGGCCTTGGTAACCAAGAAGAAAACATGTATTAGGTGAAATCTTAATTTGAATTATTCTGAAATCATGCTGGTGTTTACATTTTTTCCCTCTAAACTGTCCTTTAATTCCTTGCAAATATTAGTTATAGTTTGGCAAACTCTGGAAATACATGTATATTCAAAAAGATCAACAGTTAATACTTTTCTGCAGGATAAAAACACTTCTAAGTTTTTTACAATGCAATAATGAAAACAAATCATTGGAGGAATTTATATCAGCAGATTTGGCAACGCTTTCATTTATACTTGGAATGAGAGAGCAATCGAATTTTTGGCTCTGACTCTTAGACTATTATATAAATAAGTTTCTGTTAATGGGATCACACTTTGGTAAAGTGTTTCTGTTGTTATGGTTTGAATATGATTTACATCCTTGTAGATCAACTGACAGAAGAGCCTCACTACTGCTCATTAATGACTGGGAGACCCATTGCAAATTACTGAATTTTATGAATTAATGAGTAAATGAGCAAGTACAATAAAAATAGCAAGGCTAGTGCATCACAAAGTGTGTTCTGTTTGTATATTTTGACAACCACAGTTTAATTTTTAATCTATTAGTAAATATATTGCAGAATATTTTTGGGAAAAACATGAAGTTTCAGTAATGTCAGACCGGTCATACATTATATTAAGGGTACATTTATAAATTGTTTATAACGTGGTAATGAATAGTTAATAGATGTTATAAGTAAGCCATAGACATGAGTAATATGTGTTATGAATGGTCATAAAGCACCTGTTGACTAGCTACAGTGTTCCCTGCTCCACTCAGGCTTCCCATGTGTCTGTGGGTAATTTACTTAATCTCTTGGTATCTTGTAAAGTGGGGATGATAATATTCCCTGTGCATAGGGATTTGTCAGGATAACTACCGTAAACACTGTGAACAGCTCTGAGATCTGCTGATGAAAAGTGCTATGTGTTATTATTAGGGCTGTCGATTAATCACAATTAACTCATGCAATTAATTTAAAAAAGTGAATCGTGGTTAATCGCACTGTTAAACTATCAAATACCAATTGAAATTCATTAAAGATTTTTGGATGTTTTCCTACATTTTCAAATACATTGATTTCGATTACAACACAGATTACAAAGTGTACAGTGCTCAATTTATATTATTTTTATTATAAATATTTGCACTGTAAAAATTATAAAAAGTAGTATTCACCTCATACAAGTTCCATAAGATATACAAAAGCGCCATGCGAACGCCTGTTCTCACTTTCAGGTGACATTGTAAATAAGAAGCAAGCAGCAGTATCTCCCATAAATGTAGACAACTTGTTTCTTTTAGCAATTGGCTGAACAAGAAGTAGGACTGAGTGGACCTGTAGTCTCTAAAGTTTTAGGTTATTGTTTTTGAGTGCAGTTATGTAACAAAAAAAAATCTGTATTTGTAAGTTACACTTTCACAAAAAGAGATTACACTACAGTGCTTGTATGAGGGGAATTGAAAAATACTTTTTTTGTTGTTTTAACGGTGCAAATATTTGTAATAAAAATAAATATAAAGGGAGCACTGTACACTTTGTATTCTGTGTTATAATTGAAATCAATATATTTGAAAATGTAGAAAACATCCACAAATATTTAAATAAATGATATTCTATTATTGTTTAACAGCATGCTTAATTGTGGTTAATTTTTTTAATCGCTTGCCAGCCCTAATTATTATTATTATTATTATTATTATTATAATACCTACATAAGCGGTAGATATTATTATAATCTGTAACAAACAATATCTATTAAACAAATTTAACCCTATATAAACTATTTATAAATGTACTAGGGATGTAAAAAGTTAACCCGTTAACTGGTGAGCATTGGGCTTACCACTAACAACCTTAACCATTAATGCCTTGCGTGCTGGCTGGAGCAGCCCTAGCCCCGGTGGCCTTGTGCTGGCTGGAGGAACCCCAGCCCCTGCTGTGCTGGGCCAGACAAAGGGACCATAGCCCCAGGCTTGAGAGACCTTGATTAACTGGTTAACTGATATAACCGATATAATTTTTCCCATGTTGAAAAATCTCTGTGGAATTGTAAAGGTGGGAGGGGAGAGTTCCAGAAGGACAGGCAGCTTTTCTGTACTTGTTGACTACTTTCGTCATTGTGACTAACAGCCGTATCTCATCCAGTCAGCTTAATGATTCTCACAAATTTGCTTTTGTGGCAATTCTGAATCAGCTTCCATTCTTCTAGGAAGTGTAGAGATTTCTTGGCCCATTGCTCTTAAACTGCTTTTTCTGTGCAGGTTTGAGTACCTTTCGCAATATTTTGGGGCAGCAAGTACAGAATGCTACTTGAGAAATAAAATAACGTGATACACAAAATATGCACATGGATACAAGAAAAATGATGTCAAATCTGCGCCAGTGTTTGCAAATGTGATATAAACAAACTTGAAGGTTCTTGGCCTTTTGAGAATTGGATTCAAGCTTCAGATTTCTGTTTCTTCTGCAGTTGTTGGTAACCAGCTCTATCAACATAGAGTGGGACACTCACCAGACTGCTATGAGGGGATCCAAATGCTGAATCACATGTGCCCTTAGCTTGTTGGAACTGCACAAAATTTAACTACTGTTACTGATTTGGGGATTCTACTACCATTCTGCACTTGCTCAGCCTATAGTTGAACTGCTCCTTACTACTGTCCAGGCTTCATGAGCCGTGGGAGCAAGGGGTAGGCTGGACTAGGGGCAACTGCGGGTGTTGTCGGCTGAGAGAACAGCCTGAGGTAAAAGCCTCCAGCTCGCATGATATTCCAGGCAGGACTGAATCTCCATTAGATGAAACTTAAAGGAGAGAATGACCTGGAGTCACTCCCATTATGTCCAGGCGCCCCGACTGACCTCACTGAGGCCAGCCAGGAGCACCCATGTCTGCCCAGGCGCCCCCAACTGACCTCACTGAGGTCGGCCAGGAGCAACAAGGAGACCGCAGCAGATGGTGCAATACTGCTGCTAACCGTCTTTGCTAACTTACAAAGGAAAGGAGCTGCTGCTGTGTAGCAATCCAGTACCTCAGTGGTCCCCAACGGGGTGCACACGGGCGCCATGGCTCCCATCTATGTGCGCCTGCATACTGTATGGCAGACGAGCATCTGCCGAAATGCCGCCAAGAAACATCATCATCCAGAGGCGCACCACCAAAATGCCACTGATTTTTGCCGGCGATGCCTCTGGATGACGCTGTTTGTCGGCGGCATTTCGGCAGTGACGCCTGTTGATGTTGCCACTTCTTGGTGGCATTTCGGCGGATGCTCATCTGCTGGCCACAGTCCTCAGTGGCTTGTCATCTGGCACTCGCCAGATGAAAAAGGTTGGGGACCGCTGCAGTACCGCATGTGACAGTGAGCTGAGCGGGCTCCATGCTTGCTGTGGTATGTCGTCTTCATGGGTGACTCAGGAAAAAAAGCAAGAAATGATTTTTTGCCATTGCTTTCATGCAGAAAAGAAGGCAGGGGGGTCCGACGACATGTACCCAGAACCACCCATGGCAATGTTTTTGCCCCATCAGGCATTGGGAGCTCAACCCAGAATTCCAATGGGTGGCAGAGACTGCGGGAACTGTGGGATAGCTACCACAGTGCAACACTCTGAAAGTCGATGCTAGCCTCGGACTGTGAACACACCCCAACGACTTAATGCGCTTAGTGGGGACATGCACAATCGACTGTATTAGATCAGTTTCTAAAAAATCGACTTCTATTAGATCGACTTAATTTCGTAGTGTAAATACTTATTTTTAAAAAACACTAACTAGAATTTGTTAGTTCTTTTTAAAAATAAGTATTTACTACATGTTAAGATTCATTTTTATTTTAGAAATAAAATATATAATGGACTTGAAATAGTGTCTTTTTCCCCCCTTAAAATGCGTGTTCCCTTTGTACTGGGGTCTTTGTGTATTATTCTGCTTGCTCCACTGGTTGTATAGGAAACTAAAAAGGTGTTTTAATCAATGTGTTTCAAAATGTCATTGAGATGAGAGTAATTCATTGTTTTATCAAATAAGAGGTATCTGAACTTCACTAGTGAGCAGAGTAATTCTTACATTCAGTTGATACGATACTTTTGGCTCCGTCTTGATAAAATGGGCTAAATTTGTTTTTTATTATGCACACATCATTAAACCATGTCATTAGGGAACATGTCCTATCACTGGTCATTTTCTGGAAATTTGTCTTGTGTAGCTCTTTCTGCTGAAATTACCTTCCAAACCCAAAGCAGTTACAAAGAGTTCCCCCAACATACATCCTCCCCTCCCCCGTCGCCTTTTTTCCAGACATGAAGGGATCTTTCCTTCTTCACCTTCTGTTTTCTTTTGGTCACAAGCTAACTACTTCACTTTTCTGAGCTTACTATGTCACTGTTACAATTCCCACAGGCATTTATGCTTCCTCATGTTCTTCTATAAAGTCTCTATACAGGGTCAGGTGTGGGTTCAATCAGCTATATTAATAGGCATGCAATGTTGAGGTGCATCAGCCTAGCGGAGCAGAAGCCTTAATGCTAAGTTTTGGAAGCTTAAATTGTATTGCTGCCAAAACCCCATCTGTTTTTTTTTTCTTCCTAGCACAGATGCCAAGTCCTGGCATCTTAAAACTTCACCATGGCTTGCTGAAGCCTTCTGTTTGACTGTGGTTTTTATTTTTCTTCTGCTTTTAATACAAGTTGCAAAATTTGAACCGTGGCACTCTGACGTAGGCCTGTGGCCTATGACTGGTATGCTTATTAAGTGCCAATGAAGGTATTCTTGTATGTTAAAATATGGTCACGCCATAAAAGGCAACTGAATTTCTGGTACATTAACTCTCATTACAAGTAAAAAAATATATCAGGCATAGATTACTTTGTTTTAACTGCTTTTGAAAATATACATACATAAACCAGCAAAATCTAAGTTACCCGTATAATTTATCAGTACAGGCTGAACAGAAATGCATACATAAATGCTAGGTAAAATAATAAAATTAATTTGAGAAGGAGCAGTGTCGTACAAGTGGAGATATTTGGATCCTGTAGCAACTTGGTTTCCCAATACTTTTATTTATTTTAATTTAATTATTTATTTTTTATTTAGAAGTAAGTAGTGCCCAAGTACAGACTCCCCTGCTTATTATTAAAATTACAAAAACAAAATGAAATCCTTTCATCCCGCCAATCAGACATCAACTTGCAGACCAATACTAACACTCCCAACAGCTGGCAGGTGAAACAAATCCTGTAGCCTGTCCTGGAAGTCAGCAGCTGCGGACTGTTTAAGACAATGTCCTGTTTGCATTCAGATTCTCCACATTGCTGTTCACAGTGGTAACATTTTAACTTCCCAATAACTATTTTGTTTATGCTTGCTGTGTTAGTTTGTAGGGAATGTCTCTCTGCTAGCAGGGCTTTCCAAACGGGAAGATCTTCATCAGTAGGAGGAAGGTGCTTGAAAGTGTTCTTATTGTGAATATTTCTGGGAGCAGAAGAAAACTAAAGCTGTATTTTTAGGCTTTACATTTGGAAGAAAATAGTTCTTATAATGTATAGCTGCCAAGTTTTGTGTTGCTACTGTTGTGACTTTTTATGCAAACTGTTTGAGATATTTTTCTTTTTTGCAAATACAACCATATATTTATGGTCAACCCCTGCCCTGAGCAGTGGCGGGGGATAGGACATGAAGCTGCATTAAACTTGGCATCTGTGGCTGGGATAGGTGGGTGGATGTTTGAGGTTACTAGGGTTGTAGCTGTGTGGAGGAGTGATAAGTGGGAGCTGGGGGTCCCAGCTGATCCTTCCTTGGAATCCTGACCCATAGCTGGGACCCTCTTTTCAGATGATATCATGTATCTTCTTGCATTGAGGATACCTCTCTGGGGAAAGAAACCTCATTAGGAAGAGACAGGTAATAGTAATGGGGCATTTGATAATAAGAAATGTAGGGGTTTGTATTGACCTGGAAAACCGCATAATGAATTGACTGCTAGGTGAGAAGGTTGCAGACCTTTTGAGACATCTAGATAGACTTATCTGAAGTGCTGGGGAGTACTCAATGATCATGGTACATGTAGGTACCACTGACATAGGGAAAGTAGGAGAGAGGTCCTGGAAGCCAAATTTAGGCTTTTAGGAAAGAGATTAAAGTCCTTTACCTCCATGAGAGCATTTCCTAAAATGCTTCCAGTTTCACGCACGGTGCCAGTTAGACAGAATGTGTGGATGAGCCGATAGTGTTTAGAGGAGGGATTTATATTCCCCATTTCCTAATAAATGTTCTGGGAAAGGAGGAGCCTATACAGGAAGGATGGCTTCCAGCTAAACCAGAACAGAACCAGACTGCTGGCATGTAAAATTAAAAAGGTTGTAAAGGAGTTTTTAAACTAAGGGCTGTGAGAAAGCCGACAGTTGCAGAGGAGTGCACAGTTTCGACAGAGACATCTCATAGGGGAGGATTTATTAAAGGGGATACTCTGTATCCCAGTAAAGAGAAGAGGCTGTAACTTCATAAAGCACAGGTAGAAACTGAAGAGAAACAGTCAAACAAAAGAGAGTCCCATTCTATTACATCATATGAAGGCAGAAAATGAAATATTGACAATTTTTATCAGTGTTTGCATACAAATGCTAGAAGTCTAAATATCAAGATCAGTTAACTTCAGTGCTTGATATTAAATGAGAATATTGATATAATAACCACCACGGAAACTTGGTAGAACGATGATAATCAATAGGTCATGGAATACAAGGGTACAAAATATATAGGTATGACAGAGTATGTTACGCTGATAGGGGAGTGGCATTATATGTGACAGAAAGCATAGAGTCAAATATAGTAAAAATCTAACTGAATGAAACTGTACCATGGAATCTCTATGGATAGAAATTCCATGCTTGAATAATAAGAGTATAGCAGTAGATATACAGTAGTGACCACCTGACCAAGATGGTGACAGTGCTTGTGAAATGCGCAGGGAGATTAGAGAGGCTACAAAAACAGAAAACCCAGTAATAATGGGGGATTTCAACTCTCCCCATATTGACTAGGTTCATGTCACTTTAGGATGGGGTGCAGAGATAAAATTTCCAGACACTATTAATGACTGTTTCTTGGAGTACCTAGTCCTGGAACCCACAAGGGGAGAGGCAATTCTTGATTTAGTCCTAACTGGCTCATAGGATCTAGTCCAAGAGGTGTCTGTAGCTGAACTGCTTGGTAATACCAACCATAATGTAATTACATTTAACGTTTGTTTAGTGGGGAAGCCCCAAACACATCATTGTAGCACTTAACTTCAGAAAGGGGAACTATACATAAATGAGGAGGCTAGTTAAATGGAAATCAAAAGGAACAGTCACTAAGGTGAAATGCCTGCAAACATATTGCCATAATAGAGGCTCAACTAATCTCAACTAAATGTAACTAAAAAATACAGAGCACCAAAAAATGCAACCATGGCTAAACAACAACATAAAAGAATCAGTTAGAGACAAAAAGACATCCTTGAAAAATTGGAAGTCAAATCCTACTGAGGAAAATAAAAAGGAGCATAAACTCTGGCAAGTCAACAGTAAAAGTATAATTAGACAGGTCAAAAAGAATCTGAAGAGCAACTAGTAAAAGACACACAAATTAACAGGAAAAATTATTTTAAGTATATCACAAGTAAGAAGCCTGCCAAACAATCAGTGGAGTCACTGGATGATCACGGTACTAAAGGAACACTCAAGAAAGATAAGGCCTTTGCAGGGAAACTAAGTGAATTTCACTGCAGAGGTTGTGAGGGAGATTCTCGAACCTGATCCATTCTTTTTAGGTGACAAATGTGAGGAAGTATCCCAGATTGAGGTGTCAGTAGGGGGGGACTTGGAACGAATTGATAATTAAAACAGTAATAAATCAACAGGACCAGATGGCATTCACCCAAGAGTTCAGAAGGAACTCAAATGTGAAATTGCATAACTACTAATTGTGATATGTAACCTGTCTCTTAAATCAGGCTCTGTACCAGATGACTGGAGGATAGCTAATGTGATGCCAATTAAAAAAAAAAAGCCTCCTGAGGCTATCCTGGCAATTACAGGCTGGTAAGCCTAACTTATGTACCAGGCAAATTGGTTGAAACTATAGTAAAGAAGAGAATTATCCAACCCCATAGGTGAACACAGTATTTTGGGGGGAAATCAACATGGCTTTTCTAAAGGGAAATCATGCTTCACTAGTCTACTAGAATTCTTTGAGGGGTCAGCAGATATGTGGACAAGGATGATTCACTGTATATAATCTACTTTTAGAAAGCCGTTGATAAGGTCACTCACCAAAGGCTCTTAAGCAAAGCAAGCAATGATGAGATAAGAAAGAGGGAAGTCCTTTCATGGATCAGTAACTGGTTAAAAAACAGCAAACAAAGGATAGGAATAAATGGTCAGTTTTCTCAGTGGAGAGAGATAAATAGTAGGGTCCCTCAAGGATCTGTACTGGGACCAGTACTGTTCAACACGTTCATAAACAATCTAGAAAAAGGTTAAGCAGTGAGGTGGCAAAGTTTGCAGATGACAACATTACTCAGGATAGTTGAGTCTAAAACAGATTACAAAGAGTTACAAAGAGATCTCATAAAACTGGGTGATTGGGCAAGAAAATGACAAAATAATGCACATTTAAAAACATAATTCCCAACTGTACACACAAAACGATGGGGTCTAAATTAGCTGTTACCGCTCAAGAAAGAGATTTTGGAGTCATTTTAGATAATCCGACAACATCTGCTCAATGTGCAATGGCAGTCAAAAATGCTAACAGTGTTAGGATCCATTACGAAAGGGACAGATAACAAGACAGTAAATATCATAATGTCACTATCCACATCTTGAATACTGTGTGTCGTTCTGGTTGCCCCATAAAAAAAGTATTAGAATCGGAAAAATTACAGAGAAGGGCAACAAAAATGAGCAGGGGTATGGAACGTATGGAGAGATTAAAAAGACTGGCTCTGTTCAGCCTGGAAAAGAGACAACTGAGGAGAGTATGTGATAGTAGTCTATAAAATGGTGAATGGTGTGTAGAAAGTGAATAAGGAATTATTTACCTCTACACATAACACAAGATACTGGGGTCTCCCAATGAAATAAACAGGCAACTGGTTTAAATCAAACAGCAGGAAGTTCTTCACATAATGCACAGTCAGCCTGTGGAACTCGTTGAAATGACTGTTGTTAAGGCCAAAAGTATAACTGAGTTTAAAAAAGAATTAGACACATTCATGGAGGATAGGTCCATCAGATATTAGTAAAGATGGTCATAGACGCAACCCCATGCTCTGGGTGTCCCGAAGCCTCTGAAGGCTAGAAGCTGAGAATGGGTGACGGGATGGATCAGTCAATGATTGCCTGTTCTGTTCATTCCCTCTGAAGAAAGGGTAGTCAATAGGCAGAGCATGGGCCAAATCTGGACTGCCAGATGCTTTTGAACAGACCCCAAAATCTTTTTATTTATTAATTATTTTTATCATTTTATTATTTTCTTTGGAGTCTGGACCTTGACTATACCTTGACCAAGAAATTTGCACCTTGACAAAAAATAATTGACTATCCCTGCTCTGGAGCATCTAGCACAGGCCACTGCTGGAAGATACAGGGCTAGATGGACCATTGGTCTGACCCAGTATAGCCATTCTTAAGTTCCTATGTTCCAGCATGGGGAGCAGCAAGAGAGGATGCACCTTGCTGCCTACTCAGCAGGCATGTGGCAGCCAGAAGGAGGAACTGCAGGCAAATGTCTGCAGCCTTCCATCAGCTCAGCCAAATGTGTTCGAATGCAGCTGAGCTCTGGATAGGTATGATAGGGCTGGCAAATGCATGACACTTGGCAGACTTGATAGTTTTGATGTTATGTGCAGTGAACCTGCAAATGGAACTCCTAACAACTTCAGTGGGAATGCTGCAAATGGAGTTCTTCAGATCTTGTGCTTTCAAAATGTCTGTGCCCATACTATATACAGTACATTTTCTTTTCCCCTGTAGTAGTTTTACTGCTGTAGTTTTTCCAATTTGTGATGTTCTTTATTATTTTGTATTCTGCAAATCTTCTGTCCTTGGTATTTATTTCCCCCCCTCTGATCCTGATTGACTCAGAATTAGTGACAATTCCTAGTATGTGAATATTTGAACAACAATTATATATTGTCCTGACAATTCATTTTAAGAGTTTTGAGTCACTAACTCAGTTAATGCTTGAAAGGCAACGTGGTCTAATGAATTAAACATGGGATTGGGAGATGAAACACCTGGATTCTAATTCTGGTCTGCCACTGTCTCACTGCATGGCCTTGGATAAGTCACTTAGATGTGATTTTTAAATGGTGCTGAACACCCACAACTCCCACTGGTGTGGACCAATGACTTTTGAAAATGAGACCTTGAATCTTTCTGTTGCGCTCTGTATAAAATGGGGATAATGCTTACTAATCTACCTTTCAGAGGTATTGTGGTTTTGAATATATAAAGTGCTATGTAAGTGCTATATTTCATTTTGTTTGAGAGACAACGTGGGTGAGGTAAGATCTTTTATTGAACCAACTTTTTGTGATGAAAGAGACAAGCTTTTGAGTTTACACAGAGCTCTTCTTCAGATCTGAGAAAGATACTCCTGGTGTCACAGCTAAATACCAGGTGGAATAGATTGTTAAGCATAAGGAATGGTAACACATGTTGCAATCTGTTCCACCTGGTATTTAGCTGTGATATTCTGATTACCTTCACCAGACTTGAAGAAGAGCTTTGTGTAAGTGCAAAAGCTTGTTCCTTCCACCAAAAGAAGTTGGTCTAATAAAAGATATTAGCTTACCCACCTTATCTGCCTAATATCCTGGGATAAACACTTCTATAACACTGCAAACATTTTGTTTGTTAATTTAAAACCCACCCAAAGATCTAAACAGTTGCTAAGTGAATTGCTGTATATCCTGGAAGTCTACTAGTCTTTGAGTAACCTTGCATTTCTTTG
The DNA here is from genome assembly GCF_003597395.2 of Chelonoidis abingdonii. Taxonomy (NCBI): domain Eukaryota; kingdom Metazoa; phylum Chordata; order Testudines; family Testudinidae; genus Chelonoidis; species Chelonoidis abingdonii. Next base: position 53,546,753 of record NC_133774.1, on the reverse strand, counting down.
AGGACTCATGCTCCTAAGATAGCGTCAAAATAAATACCTAAAAGTTTCAAACAATTGCTCTTCTCAGTATGTGCAACTTTCAGTTGTGTCTCTTCTAACACAATAATGATAAATTCTTGCCTGCAAATATGGCTTCTTCTGGGAGCCACATACACCATACTCCAGAAATCCTGTCAGTCTCCTCAACTATAGAAGTTCTTTGTGGCGGTGCCCTAGAAAGAGAGACCACCTTGTGAATTTAAATCAGAATTAGCCCCAACTGCTTAATTTAAAGAGAAAGGACTAGCTAGTACGCTGCAGTTCCAACTAAGCACTGACTTGGGGTGAATTAAGCTTATTCTCAGGAGACTGGCAAAATGCACTCTACCCTATGTTCCCTCAGTCCCACCCCTTCCCATGTAGTTCTGACCTAGCAGAAAGGACTCCTTTTTAGCAGTAGATGGAGTAGGCAGGCAGTGTCTCTGTTCCCAGCATTCTGTGCAGGCTAGGGAAGGATTTAGCCATTCATTTTTTTAAATACTGGAGAGTAAAAAAAAAAAAATTGGTATTGTGCTTCACATAAACAGTTTGAAAATATATTTTTTGGTTGAAGGTTTATTCAAGTTCTGCTAACTGTTGTTGGCTTTTTTCAAGTATTGTGGGGTAGAGGCTGGTAAGCATCAAAATCCAGTGTCCTGATTATTTTTCAGTTGTAGTGACATAAATCAATATCTGCTTTGTTTATTGTAGGCACAGTGTTCTAACACAACCTTTTGTCACATGTAGCAAGTCGTTTTTCAAGTTTACAAAAAAGAAATCCTGTGCTAGCTGCTAAATTAGATGCCACCTACTGGCAGCCATATAACAGATGTAAAGCTTTAAAGCTTGTGAGGCTGTGGGGTTTTAGTTTTAGTTTTCTTTGTGTTTCACTTTCTTTTAAGTAACCTTATAATGTCTACTTGCTGCTTACTGGTAGGACAGAACTCCATGGAAACCCTGAGGGGTGGCCAGGAGAGCTGCGTTGAAACTATTAACAGACCCCGTGTTTAGACTAGGTAAATAGGTCATACACATTTTGTTACTAGCATATTTTTAAAGCAGTGTTATTTATCCCTTCACATAACACAAGAACCAGGGATACCTCAATGAAATTAATAGACAGCAGGTTTAAAACAAACATAAGGAAGTAATTCTTAATACAACACAATCAACCTGTAGAACTCGTTGTCAAGGGACGTTGTGAAGGCCAAAAGTATCACTGGGTTAAAAAAGGAATTCGAGAAGTTCATGGAGGATAGGTCCATTAGTGGCTATTAGCCAAGATGTCAGAGGCACAATCCCATGCTCTGGGTGTCCCTAAGCCTTTGATGTCTAGAAGCTGGGATTGGACAACAAAGGATGGATCCCTCAATAATTACTGTGTTCTGTTCATTCCCTCTGAAGCATCTGACACAGGCTGCAATTGGAAGACAGGATACTGGTGTAGATGGAGCATTGGTCTGAGCAAGTATGGACATTCTTATGTTCTCTCTTCAGTAGAGCAGACATGGGTTTGCACCTTTACCAGTATATTAGCTGGTTGTGATGAACCCTAGAATGGAGTTGACTAGATTACATGTTTCTAAAAGTGTTAACACTGTCTACTTTATCACTTAAAATGTGTTTGTTTGTTAACAGGTTTTTTAATACAATCTATTTACCCAAGCCAGGTCTACACTTAAAACTTAAGTTGATGTAGCTACAGTGCTCAGGGGTGTGAAAAATCCACAATCCTGAGTACTGCAGCCATGCTGACCTAACCCCCCTGGTGTAGATGTGGCTAGGTTATTAGACACATTTTTCCATCAACTGAGCTACAGTCACTGTGGGTGGTGGGGTTACCACAGTGACAACGGAAGAATCCGTTCTGTCTCTCTAGTGTGCATCTACACTAGAAAGCTACAGCAGGATAGCTATGGCACCATGCCGATGCTGCTGTAACTCCTATCGTGTAGACAAGTCCCTAGTTTAGGCAGGAGCTCTGCAGGCTTGTGCTTCCTGGCTGACAACCTTGCCACTGTGGGGGCCAATCTTCAAGACAGCACCATGGCTGTGGGTAATAAAAGCCCATTCATGAGTTGGTAAGTGCTGTGGATCGTAATCCTGTTAAATCAGGGGTCCCCAATGTGTTGGGGCATCTAAGTGCGCCTGTATACTGGCCGGCAGATGAGCATCTGCCAAAACGCTGCTGCCTCTGGATGACACCGCTTGTTGGCGGCATTTTGGCGCCAGCCAGACGAAAAAGGTTGGGGACCACTGTGTTAAATGAAGTCTTTTTTATTTTTAAATAATTAAATAGTAAAATCTGGGTATCAAGCAGTATTGAGCCAGAGAGCATATGTATTTGGGATTAGGGTTTAAGAACATAAACCCTTGAGCAGCTATAAACTGTTAGAGCAGCTCACTGACAATGGCAAGCAGCTACTTGCACAAGTAGTCCTATTAATTACAGTGGTTCTAATCGCACAAATAACAACTTTCTCGTCGGAGTAAAGAGTTCATAATCAGATCCTGAGCAGGCCTGGAACACCATGTGAACAACAAGCATAGCTGCTAGAATGGAACTACCATGAAGAAAAAGAGTTTTTTTTAAAGTTAAATTTACAATTCAGAGCGGAATGAATTTATGAAATAATTGTATTGGGGCCTCAAAACTTGTTGTACTTTTTTTCCCCCACGTGTATAACAACTTCTGATTTTAAAAAGTTCCACATTAAAAAAAAATGAAATTATAGAGCAATTTTGAAAACTAACAAACAAGTTCCAGAAAGCATACTAAAAAAAAATTATTTAGGAAGCTTCAAAGTTAAAACCATTTTTCAGTTGTTATAATATTTTTAAATACAGGCCCAATCCTGCAGTCTCTTACTTTAAAGGATAAACTTTATTTTTAAGTTAGTAAATCAACAAGATCTCAGACAGGAGGAGGGATTATGGACTAATTGTTTGCCTCCTCCTTTTTAAAACGTGTGCTGTTCTGCTATTGCCCATCCCCTCCCAAAAATATTACATATGGCTATTGACTATAATATGGATTAATCGCCTCTCAATTTTCCTTTTCTTGTTTATTGTTAATGTTAAGCTCAGATAGGATATTTTCTCATACAAAATTTTCCCTGAGTATCTAACATGTTTAAAAAAAGAAAAGAAAAGAAACATAGCAAAAGTGACAGATTAATTTCTGTGATATTCGCAGTTGAAATATTCTGACTATCATCCTTTTATGCCAGGTGTCAGACTTTCACGGCATAATGCCTATTGCCGCAGTGAACATACAAAATGTACTCCAGTAGAAATATATTGACAGTTTCTTGTGATCTCACTAATTCCCTTGTGGTAGATTTTATATAAAAGGGACAACAACTTCCTAGCACAACAATAAGATAACTCTAGCTGTTGAGAATATCAAGAATTACATAAATTATACTTGGAATACCACTTTGCCACTGTGCCAAGTATGAAGAACAGGAGGTTTTGGCTCTACCACATTAACTTTATAACATTCTAGCTTGTGATTATGTATAACCAGAACTTCAGTTAAACCATATTGTTTAATCGGGACGCATGACTATACAGAGCAAGGAAAATAACCTTAGTTTTAGGGTTGTCAAGCGATTAAAAAGATTAATCGCGCTATTAAACAATAATAGAATACCATTTATTTAAACATTTTTGAATGTTTTCTACATTTTCAAATATGTTGATTTCAATTACAACACAGAATACAAAGTGTACAGTGCTCACTTTATATTTATTTGTTATTACAAATGCTTGCACTGTAAAAAAGAAACAAAAAGAAAGTGTTTCAATTCACCTAATACACGTACTGTAGTGCAATCTCTGTATCATGAAAGTTGAACTTACAAATGTAGACTTATGTACAAAAACCCCTGCATTCAAAAATAAAACAATGCAAAAATTTAGAGCCTACAAATCCACACAGTCCTACCTCTTGTTCAGCCAATTGCTCAGACAAACGAGTTTGTTTACATTTGTAGAAGATAATGCTGCTTGCTTCTTGTTTACAATATCACCTGAAAGTGAGAACAGGCATTGGCATGGCACTGTTGTAGCCGGCGTCACAAGATATTTACGTGCCAGATGCGCTAAAGATTCGTACATTTCTTGATGCTTCAACCACCATTCCATAGGACATGCGTCCATACTGATGATGGGTTCTGCTCAGTAACGATCCAAAGTAGTGCGGACCGTTGTATGTTCATTTTCATCATCTGACTCAGATGCCACCAGCAGAAGATTGATTTGATTTTTTTTTTTGGTAGTTTGGGTTCTGTACTTTCTGCATCAGAGTGTTTCTCTTTTAAGACTTCTGACAATATGCTCCACACCTCATCCCTCTCAGATTTTGGACGGCACTTCAGATTCTTAAACCTTGGGTCGAATGCTGTAGCTATCTTTAGAAATTTCTCATTAGTATCTTCTTTGCATTTTGTCAAATCTGCAGTGAAAGTGTTCTTAAAATGAACAATGTGCTGGATCATCATCTGAGACAGCTATAACATGAAATATGTGACAGAATGCGGGTAAAACAGAGCAGGGGACATACAGTTCTCCCCCAAGGAGTTCAGTCACAAGTTTAATTAACACATTATTTTTGTAAGAAGCATCATCAACATGGAAGCATGTCCTCTGGAACGATGGCCGAAGCATGAAGAGCCATACAAATGTACATATGTGGCATGTAAATATCTTGCAATGCCAGCTACAACAGTGCTATATGAATACCTGTTCTCACTTTCAGGTGACGTAATTAAGAAGCGGGCAGCTGTATCTCCCATAAATGTAAACAAACTTGTTTGTCTTAGCTATTGGCTGAACAAGAAGTAGGACTGAGTGGACTTGTAGGCTCTAATGTTTTACACTGTGTTGATTTTGAGTGCAGTTATGTAACAAAAAAAAATCTATTTGTAAGTTGCACTTTCATGACAGAGATTGCACTACAGTAATTGTATGAGGTGAATTGAAAAATACTATTTCTTTTTTTTATCATTTTCACAGTGCAAATATTTGTAATAAAAATAATATAAAGTGAGCACTGTACACTTTGTATTCTGTGTTATAATAGAAAGCAATATATTTGAAAATGTAGAAAGACATCCAAAATCTGTAATAAATTTCAATTGGTATTTTGTTATTTAACAGTGTGATTAATCATGATGAATTTTTCTAATCACGATTAATTTTGTTGAGTTAATCGCGTGAGTTAATTGTGATTAATCGACAGCACTACTTACTTTCTTTTGCCTTAAATCTCCCTGGCCATATGTAATGATTGCCTGTCTCCAACTGGATTAAGAAAATGGAATCTGAATTCTTATCATCACCTGACTGTTCTGACCGCAGCCCTTGAACTTCAGGAAACAACCAGAGTTACAGCTGCTTTGCATTTCTATTCTGGTTGCCTGCTTTGGCAATATAGATTCAAGGTAGTTTGCCTACTCACTCCCTTTGAGATGTACCCTGAGAGTTAGAATTTGGGTTATCTCTCCTTGAGTTCTTAAGTCTGTTTTTACAGCTAGGCCAAGTTTCTGTTTCTCAAATGTCAACTTGTCGTTACAAGAGATAAAATATAATTTTAAGATAAGTAAATGAAGACACTGTAGTCTTGTATTTTCTCAGTGAATCCTTTTCAAAAACGCTGTTTGACAGTAGCCTCCTTGCTGCCAAAAAGGATGGCTTAAAGGTACTGATTTTTCAATCAGGGTATGACTTTCAGGGTTCTAGAAAGCCGGAAAGAGACTGGGGCTTTCAGATTTTCATGCATTGCTTTCTAGAAAGTTAGTTTTCTTCTTAATCCCTTGATTTGAAGGTGAAGGAGTTTGTTATATAATTTTAATCAATGGACCTATTTGCTGAAGTGCTTTACTTTAAGTTAATAGATTCTCATTAAACTTACTTATATCCTTTTCAGCATCTTGTCCCTATTATCTAACAAGTTAGTCCTGCAACATACTTAGAATTATTACTGTTGATTTCCTGGTAGTGCCTTCAGGTGGTGTCTGACCAGAATAACTTAAAGGGTCTTTCAGTTTTGGAATCTGTGGGGATGTTTCTTATCACGTTTCCTGCTTTGACAAGGTTATTGGCCTAGCAGATGAGGGGAAACAGTAAATGTGATATAGCTTGATTTTAGTAAGGTACTTAACACAGTTTCACGTGACCTTCTTATAAGAAAACTAGGGAAATGTGGTCTTAATTAAATTACTGCAAGGCGGGTGCATAGCTGATTGAAAGAGTATACTCAATAGTAGTTATCAATTGTTCACTATCAAACCGGAAAGATATATTTGGTGAGGCTCAGCAGGTGTCTGTGCCGTGTCCAGTAATATTCAACATTTTCATTAATGACTTGGATAATGAAACGAACAGTATGCTTATAAAATTTGTGGATGACACCACGCTGGAATGGGTTGCAAGCGCCTTGGAGGACAGGATTAGAATTCAAAATGACTGTGACAGATTGGAGAATTGATCTGAAATCAACAGATGAAATGCTGTAAAGACAAGTGTGAAGTACTACATTTAGGAAGGAAAAGTCTAATGCTCAACTACAAAATGGGAAATAACTGGCTAGGTGATACACTGTTGAAAAGGATTTGGGGGTTATAGTGGATCACAAGTTGAATATGAGCTAGTAATGCGATGCAGTAACTAAAAAGACTAACATAACTCTGGAACATATTAACAGGAGTGTCACATGTGAGACCTCGGGAGGTTATTATCCAGCTGTACTCAGCCCTGGTGAGGCCTCAGATGGCATGCTGTGTCTAATTCTGGGCACCGCACTTTGAGAAAGATGTGGACAAATTGGAGAGAATCCAGAGGAGAGCAAGAAAAAATGATGAAAGGGTTAGAACACCTGACCTAGGAGGAAAGGTTAGAAAAATTGAACATCCTTGGTAAAAGAAAGCTGTGTGAGGACCTGTTAATTGTCTTCAAATATGTTAAGGGCTGTTATAAAGAGGACAGTGATCAAGTGTTCTGTGCCCTGTTAAGATGGGGCAATAAGTAATGGGTTTAATCTCCAGTCAGGAAAATGCAGGTTAGATATTAGATTTTTTTTTTAAACTATCCTTATAGTTAAGTATTGGAATAGGCTTCCAAGGGAGGTTTTAGAATCCCTATCATTGGAGGTTTTTAAGAACAAGTTAGGCAAACAACGGTCAGGGATGGTCTGAGCATACTTGGGACTGCCTCAGCATAGGAGTGAGACTAGATGACCTCTCAAAGTCCCTTCCAGCTGTGATTCTATTTTTCTGTGTACACTATCTCAAGGGAAGAGCAGAAGCAAACAGAAAAACAGACCAACTGTCATAAACAGATAAGAAAAGTTAATAGCACAGAAGTACTTTATATCTCTTTGACTATAAAGGGTTAACAAGTTCAGTAAGCCTGGCTGTCACCTGACCAGAGAACCAATCAGGAGACAGGATACTTTCAAATCTTGAGG
>NC_133774.1:53511248-53538640 GCF_003597395.2 Chelonoidis abingdonii | reverse complement strand
GGGGACCAGAGTGTACCAGGCACTGGAATTCCTGGTTGGTGGCAGTGCTACAGGTTCTAAGCTGGTAATTAGCTTAGAGGAATTCATGCTGGTACCCCATCTTTTGGACACTAAGGTTCAGAGTGGGGATTTGTACCATGACACCAGCGTAGCAAAATTCCAGCATTGAGGGTATCCAGAAAAAATAGTCTTGAATTTGTAGAAGAGGTGCATCAGCAAACCTCTGATACCGCTGATCAACATGTTTGTAGTTGCTATGTTGTCAAGCTTGGATGACACCAAAAAACTTTGAGAGACTCTGCCTGTCATAACTGAGACTAAATCTGAGAAAAACCTGACCTATATAAAAATTTTGCTGCAGAAGATTTTAGGATGGGAGAAGCTATACTAGTCACCGTGCTTTACCTCAGCCTAGGTACTTGCTATCATCTAGTAAGGGAGTGTGACAGCTTGACATTAATACTTGCTGTTTGGGAGTCCATTTCTTACACTAGTCTGTCAAGTAAAGACATTCCTTATAAAAATCACTTCGGTCCTGAGCCCTTCTGAAGCAAAGTTTGTCTCACTGTTCTTTTCTTAGATACCTGCCAGAAAATTAATTATCTATTTTATCTGTCTGTTAATTTTTATATGCCTAGATTATGTCCATTTTAACCTCCTTATTCTAGTTTCGATTCATTGTGTAGTTGTAGTCACTACCTCCCTTAATCCTCCTTGTTGCACTGTAGCTCTGTATTACAACTTTTTTTGATTTCTTCAACTGTCTTTCCACAGAGCTTCAGTTTTTGTTGATCCCTCTGCTGTGGTTAATGCAGAAAACAGTATTGTCTTTCTTTTTATTTCTGAGGCAAATACATTTATTTTTGGATGAATTTATAATGCAAATTTCCCTAAAGACTTCCTGAAAGAATAACAACAAGAGATGTAAAAAAATTAGAGATGATAAGAATCAATTGGATTAGCCTGTGCTTTTCCTCCTGCTTCACTTTTGTACAAGGAAGCTGTTCCTCCGAATTGGTCCTAGACGTTTCTACCAGTGGGACCGTGCAATCACTCAATAAATATGATCCTGCCCTTAGTTTCCCATGGGAGAGTCTTCTTCAAGACCTAAGACCAGGGATATCTTATGTCTTATTCCCTTGAAATCTGAACATGTTTTTCATGTAGACAAGATATTTTTGCATATTGTTTCACCTTTTCTTCCCACAGTTACTACTTTGATAACTTAAGCCAGGATGTAATAATTCATCTCAGAAAGTCTGTGTCATTATTATAAATCCTTTATTTTAATGTGCAGAGTACACTCACTGTACACTGTAAAAGACAGAGCTTTTAGAACTGGGATTGGGTTTGTTTGTTTGTTTTTGTTTTGCCTTTGGTCTCTGGGAATGCTAGGCGTAAGCCTTTGGTTTCAAAATACACACTGACTAGAGGAGCATATAGGGTAGAAAAGAGGTGTGCCTAATACTGGAGCTCCAGTAGGGTTTTGTCTGCTTCACAGGGTGGATCCAGAAGTCTTTGGATGAGATTTACTTTTTAAAAAATATATATTAAAAGAACTATAATGTAGGTTAGATATCTTTGTACAACATTTGTTGAAGCTTTGTGTAGAATGATGATGGTCTTGTGATTTTGGTGTTTCTTCAATAAACTTTTGGTTCTTGTGCTTTCCTGTTTTCCTTTGCAATGAGAGAAAGAATATGGCCCTATTGATCCTTTTACATCTAGACTGTGAATTTAAACTAACAGAGATTATGCTGTTTTTAACAAAAAAACAACGAAGAAAAAAAACAGCTTCTGTGACTCAGAAGGACCAAATGCAGAAATATTTTACAGATGTTTTTAGGTGTCAAGTTATCCTGATTATTTTTATAAAAATTTCATTTCTTTCCCTTTTGGATCATTCTGGTTTTAGTTTTTGGCTACATCCACAAATTTCTTAAAATTTGAATGAGGATACAAGTAGAAAGAATTAAGTCACCAAGTTTAAGCTTTCTTGTTCACACTTGTCGTCTGACAAGTTGGAGCCAGGTAACCCATCAACTCTGGATTAAATAATGGAAAAGTATGTTAGGAGTGAGAAACTACAGTATGATCTTCTATTGCTCCAGGTTCTTTTATTGGCACCCATCCCAATCTCTGAGCTCCTTGTTAGTAATTGAGCACCTAACAATACAGTAGCCTATTAAAATGCTTAAAATACTTTCCCCACTATAGCGTTATGAGAATGGTGTTTAATGCAAATTAATATCAGCATTATTTTGTAAATATGATATTCTTGAATTTAAAAATATGCGTATTACCACCACTTTCAGGGCTAAGACTAGAAGGAATCAGAGGTTTTGTTACTTTAAGACGTACAGGACATACAGGAGAAATCAAGTCTATAGTTTTATTTATGATACTGGAGATATAGTAGAGGAGACTGAATACTCTAAGCAAAACATGAATCAAGAAGAATCTGTATTTTGGAACTCCTTCCTTGTATTTTATATTGTCACATTTTATTTTCACATTTTATAGACTATTAATTACTGTAGCAATCAATCAGTGCCTTTGCTGATTCTGACCATTATCTGACCACGTGGTAAAATGAACTGTCCTGAGCAGCACTAGACTTTCTCTACCTCTCTTTTGTACCTCCTTTTTCAGTAACACCACATTTTTTAAATATAAATCTTTTAAAAACAGTCATAGCATTTAGTTCAAATTCTTCTCAGATTGCTTATATAATGAAAAACAAAGCCGTTTTTCTGTTTTATTACACCCTTAAAACAGTATAATAGCCAGACTCCCTTTCCTTTCTTGGGCAGAGACATTTTACATACAATTTCTGTGCACAGCACAGAAGAGATGTAAATCCCCTCCCCCCCCAAAAGAAATGTATAGTGGAAAGATCTTAAACTGCTGCATTGTGAGAAAAAGTGATATGCTGGAGAGAGGTTTCTTTTGGGAAAAGGTAGTGGGATAGAAAGCCTTTCATCTATAGTTCACTGATTCAAACTTAGATAAATCCAGTTTGTGTTATTAGGGCCTGAGCTTTGCCATTTCTGTGTGGTATGTGAGATGGTGTTCTCAGCCCTGGTTTTAGTGCACAGGTATTCATAAAATCTGCCCCAACCATGCAATGAGCTCTGCATGGAGCCTCATTGATTTCAGTGGTGATTTGCCTGGCTGGGGTCTGCTTTTGTGGAGCTCATTCCAGAGCTGTGACCAGGACTGACACCCTTATCGTCAATCTCAGTAGAAATACAAGGGATTCAGTGAATTTTACGGTTAACTCACGTTTTCCCCTAAGGCGGTGTTTCCCAAACTTGGGACGCCTCTTGTTTAGGGAAAGCCCCTCACAGGCGGGCCAGTTTACATTAAAACCAGAGCTGAGAACACCATCTCACATAGCCCGCGCCGCTTCCAGCAGCTCCCATTGGCCTGGAGCATCGAACTGTGGCCAGTGGGAGCTGCCATCGGCCGGACCTGCGGATGCGGCAGGTAAACAAACTGGCCCAGCCCGCCAGGGGCTTTCCCTAAACAAGCAGCGTCCCAAGTTTGGGAAACACTCAGGGGCGGTGCTTCCATTTAGGCAACCTAGGTGGTCGCCTAGGGCACCAGGATTTGGGAGGGCGGCATTTTGCGGTAGTTCGGCGGCGGGGGGTCCTTCCGTGCTCCATGTCTTTGTCGGCAATTCGGCGGCGGGGGGTCTTTCCGTGCTCCAGATCTTCTGTGGCAATTCTGCAGCGGGTCCTTCACTCGCTCTGGGACCCACCGCTGAAGTGCCTCGAAGACCGGGAGCGCGAAAGGACTCCCCCGCCACTGAATTGCCGCCGACCTGAAGCATGGAAGGACCCCTGCCTAGGGCACCAAAAACCCTGGCGCCGCTCCTGGAAACACTGTCCTAGGAAGATGGTCCCTTCTTCCACAACAGAGTTGGGGGTACATTGATTATTGATTAAGCAAAGGAAGCTTTTACTGCCGCAGTCTGTGGTTTACATGTTCTGTAAATAAACAAAGGTTATTCGTCAAAAGTGCTAACTGCTTGATACCTTCCACAAGCAGAATTTGCTTTGAAAAAAGTTCAGTATTGCTATAATTTATGGATGTGTTGTACCTTTTATTGCAGGCTTGGCTTGGTGTGGATAAATATAGAGCAGCAGTAACTGAACTGCTATGAGCTAACTGGGCATCTGTCCAAAATATCATTAAAATATTGACATAGACTAATTTGGGTTTTTTAATAATATTTTGTTAAGTGCTATTTAAACAGCTCTGCTATGATTGACCCACATACTCTAGTTTAAAAGTTGAGAATGTAGATAATAGGAGATCTGACACTTCTAGTACATGATGTTTTCTGCAGTCAAGCAGTACGTAGTTTAATATGTTAATTTTTGAGACGATTTGTAAAGAAAAAAAAAGCAGCAAACCAAACCAGAGCAAACAACAGACAGATTTTCTGTACTGAATACCTTTTGTTCATTCATTTTCCAGGTTAGCACTGTATGTATATGAATATCTGCTCCATGTAGGAGCACAGAAATCTGCCCAGACATTTTTATCAGAGGTACGTTTCCCATTGTTTTCTTCTCTTTCACAGTTTTGATAGAGTGTGCGAATAGACTAACTGTATATGGTTTTTTTAAAAAAGGAATAAAACAACACTGTGGATATCAGTTTATACTGATAAACTTGGATTTTTAAGTCTATGCTAACCAGGTGTTCACCTATCTCTGGTACAAGGCATCCCCAACTTCGCAAAACAATTCACTGGTGTGATTTGTACCCCATACCTCCCTGTCTTTCACTACATAAAGATCCCACTTGTTTTCTGTAAAAAATATGGCATTTAGGGAATACATGATTTTATTAGTATTTGGTTGGGATGACCTGTATAACTTACTCATGGTTTCACCACCTGTGGATAATGCAGCCATTACAAATACATGGCAATGACATGTTTTATACTATATTATATTTCCAGACTCTGTCCCTGTTGTATATACACCATAGATAATGTTGACCAGCAGTGGTCTGAGTACATATCCCTATGATACCAATTAACAACTTCTCTTAATTTGAAGAAGCAGTTATGTATTATAATTACTTGAGTCCTGTTGATTAACCAGTTTTAACACCTGATGGTACTTTTGCCTTTTACGCTGTGTTAATTTTGGCTTCATACTCTTTGTTAAAGGACTCTGTAAGTCTTTTGAAAATCAAAGTAAATTAGTTTTCTCAGCAACCTGTGTTTATGATAGGAAAAAATGACCAGTGTGTCAGAGATACTGAACCCCTTTTAAAAATCTCTCTTTAACAAGAATATTTATTTAAGAAAATAAGTTGACAAGTGGGAAGTAAAGAAGAACTTGGGAAAACAGAATTGAATAAAGAGCAGGCAAGGTAATAACTTGGAAAATTTCCACATCTCAAAATCAGTTGCCCCAGGTGGCACAGATTCAAATAGTAATACATTTATTTTGCTACTGATGACTTATTGGCATGCCACTGGAAGACTGGAGAAAAGCAAATTTGTGGTAGAATTTTTGGTTGTTTTTTTTTTTTTTAAATAAAGAGTGTTTCCAGCGGTTACCATCTGATATATCCAGTTTTTCTCTCTATTAAAGTAAGGGCAAAATAATTAGGAGAAAAATTAATAGGATAATTTATGTCTCAGCAAAAACAGCATTCATTAATTTTGCAGGATAAAGTTTTGCTTATTTTGTTTTTAGGGTAGGTTTGCAAAGTGAGTAGATGAGGAGAACATTTTAGGTATGATATTTGAATTTTGGAAAAGCCTTTAATGGGTGGAGGGATAGCTCAGTGGTTTGAGCATTGGCCTCCCAGACCCAGGGCTGTGAGTTTAATCCTTGAGGGGGCCATTTAGGGATCTGGGACACACAAAAAATAACAACTGGGGATTGGTCTTGCTTTGAGCAGGGGGTTGGACTAGATGAGGTCCCTTCCAACCCTGATATTCTATGAAAATCTTGCTGTCAAAATTAATTTAAATCTGAGAAGATAGAAGCACTGTAATATGAACTAATAGTGGCTGAATTATTGTGAACAAGAGGCAGTGATAAATAGTAACACTGAATTGGTGTGCAGTATCTACTAACTAGTGGAAAGATCTGTGGGCTTCATTTAACTTCTTCATTAGTGGTGTAGAAGAAGAAGTAAACAACATTGATGACATTTATAGAAGCTACTATGTTGGGATAAATTACAATTCTCACAAATTTTAAAATACACCTCTATCTCGATATAACACTGTCCTCGGGAGCCAAAAAATCTTACCACGTTATAAGTGAAATTGCGTTATACTGAACTTGCTTTGATCCAGCGGAATGCACAGCCCCACCCTCCCAGAGCACTGCTTTGCTGCATTATATCAGAATTTGTGTTATATCGGGTCACGTTATATCAAGGTAGAGGTATAATACAAAGTGACATAGAAAGATTAGAAATCTGGGCTGAACATAATAAGTACATCTGGAGGGGAAATAATCCAAAATACAGATAAATCAGTGGGGCAGAGAATCCTGGCAAGCTGAAATGATTTAAGAGATAAGAGAGTGATAGTGGATAGCAGATTAGATATGTGTTTGCAATGCAATATGGGTGCCAAAAAAGCCAGTTCAGTTTTGGGGTGTACATGATAGTCTTTTTTTTTTCCTATATAAGTTTGGTGCAACTGCATCTGAATTGCTACATTCAGTTCTGAATATCTTTTTATGAGAATTATATTGGCATATGAGAGGGCAATGAGAGAAGAGAAACAAAAATGAAATCAGCTGGATGATTAATTTATAAGGGATGATGAAGACTTAGATTCTCTAGCATGCTTTGTCCTCTTTGTTTTGATCCATAGATGCAATGGAACTACAAACCCACCAGACCAGGCCAAATTAAGCTTCTTATGGTGTGGGGGATTTGCAGGTTACATAGTAGTAGGGTGACCAGATGTTCCGATTTTATAGGGACAGTCCCAATATTTGGGGCTTTTTCTTATATAGGCTCCTATTACCTCCCACCACCGTCCCAATTTTTCACACTTGCTGTCTGGTCACCCTACATAGGAGGCACTCTTAAGCCACATTCTCTTCTGGTTCCAGTTTAGGAGGCAGAGCCAGAAGAAAGAGGCATGGCTAGATCACCTATGTGTTCTAGCAGTTCTCACCTGAGCATAACAGTCCGTGGGGCTATTGAAGGCCAAAATAATTTAGAACAGTTCTGAGGCTGGGAATTTGGCCCTAAAAGAACTAAATATGTATAGCTTAGCTAAGTGATGACTGACAGTCTATACCTATTTGAAAAGTATAAGCAACAAAGATCAAGATACATTATTTAAAGTTGTACAAGAGAGTAACTACGAGTAATGGTACAAAATTAAGAGAGGGAAAATTTCAGATGGATATCAGGATATCTGACATTGCAGTCAATTAGACTGTAAAATGATGTCCTAAGGAATTGTTTTTTCAAGCCTTCCCAGATTTTATGATACTCGGTTTTTTAAATTAATTTTCTTAGAACTGAAATTCACAAGTCAGTAGTCTGAGAATCCCCTTGGGTTCTGTCATAGTTACAGGGTGAGCTGCACTTTGAACCCTTTCATAGTCCCCTCTCAAGTGCACCCCTCAGAGATAGACTTTGCTTCCTTAACCTCTTTAAAGGGTGAAACTTTGGAAGTCAATCACTTTTAGATTGGATCTCTGAGTTGCAGCCCTCCTGTTAATCAACTGTGGCTCCTCTAGCAGGGCTTGATTCCTGCAAGAGAATTTCCTTCAGGAGATGTGACCAACAATTGATAAAGTGACTCAAAACAGCTTTTCCAAAACCAGCGTATTGTTTATTCACCCAAAGAATAGTAACAAGTGAAGAAACCGGGTAAAACAACAAACGCCGTACACACCTAGGTCTTACCTATACCTTATCCTTTCCTTGCTAGTTTTGGTAACTTCCACTTAGGCCAGGTAACCTGACATCTGGGCTGGTAGGGACAGGCTCCCCTGCAGAAGGTTCTCTTTCCCTTGTATCTGTCCCAGTGTTTTCCTCCAGCTGCTTTCCACTCACTTTCCATGCCCCTTCCTCTATGCAGGGCTTTTTTAACTGTTCAGTGTCTTTTGTCCTCGTCCTGGAAAAATTATCTGGCTGGTGACAGTAAGGTAAGTATTTCCCTACTAATAGCCTGGTTATTGTTCTCTTAAGGACCCTTGATATTTTCCCTGAAGATATCTCTGGAATTGTTTCATTTCCTGCCTGCTCTTCCTAACAGACTCTTTAGATTTAAATCTATGCAGTCAGACAGATTAATATTCAGCAGGTAAACAGAAGAACATATAATACTCATAAAAAATAAGAGAAAGCTCTCTCTTATTTTCCACAGGCTCTTGTTTTGAAGAAGCTGATTGGGGTGAAATGTACCCCTGTGAAGAGAGCCAGCACAAAGCCTATGCACCAGTTAAATCCGCATCAAACCATGTTTTGAAGGGTTTAAGTAGTACGTAGGCTTTATGTCGGCCCTCTGCACAGGTATGAATTTTACTCCAGATCAATGACTTTCCAGTCTTCATTAACAGTTTTGGCGTTAAGTACATACTGCACATCTTTCCTAGTACATTACTTTATGTTTATTTTAGAACCCGTTGAAGAATAGCATCTGTTCCAGGTGATTTACTTAAGTTTTCAAGTTATTCCCAATGGATGCATGTAGTCTTATTGATACTAGAGCATTTTGAAGCATTTAATTTTTAAAAAAATGTTTTTATACTTCTTGCTTTGCCTTTTATTTCAATTTACACTTTATCTGGTATAGTTTACACAGGATTTCTACATTTGAAAGGATGCTTTTTATATCCCTAGCTATTATTATTTATGTTTTCTCCTGAGCCCTGTGTAGTTAGTTCATAGTAACTGACTTTACCAGCAGAAGGATATAAAAAATAGTCCCAATAAATTTAAAAAAAATATATAAAATAGTTTTGCTTTTAAGTAAACAGCATTTACACAATACATCATAACATGGTAGAACAGATTTATTGGTGCTTATTCGGGATGACCTTTGGGCTGTGTGTATCCTCTTCTTGCCAGCTACATGCAAACCTTCTAGGCCTCTGATCAGCTGTTCTTGAAATTCCTTGAGAATTGGGCCTTGAAATTCAATGAGAGTTAGGTACCAAACTGTTTCAAACTTTTCTTCTGAAAATCCAAGCTTTAACCATTGTCCATTTTTATTAAGAATATTATTTTTACACATCACCACCTTTCCTACCACAGGACCCCCAAGCACTTCACAAAAGTAGAACTCATTTCACTCACCACTGACACAGAATTGCTGCTACCTCTGTGTCATAATGTTTGATGTTTAAACACTAATACTTCTCCATAGTTTAGACAGCAAGTAAATAATACTATATCCAACTGTAACTAGTGGAGGGATTTGTGGTATCCCCTATGTCCTAACTAAATTCCTATTTTAGATTTTCCCTTCTACCTAACAGCTATACCTTTGTGAAAATTACTGTTGAATATTAGTTACCTCTAGCACTACTACAATGCTCCTTAACACGCTGAAACACTGGGGCAATTTGGACCTGGAGAGAAGACTGTCACCTGCTGAGTCATTAGGATTTTCCTTGGAGCATCTTGAGTTTTTCTAAAATTCTCTGACTCGTGTGCACTGTATACAATTTTTAGAGATTTTTTAAATGTATTACTTTTAATTTCATTCTCATACCTGTACATTTGGGCTTAACTAAAACATCTAGCTTTGGGCAGAGGGATACAAAATGTAGTACCAATACAAATTTTAAAAACACTGTAAAACATTTCTAAAATAGGTTGTCTGCAAAATATGTGACAAATGCTGAGGACGTGGTGGTACGATGTGTTAAGTTATGTGGTCATCCCAAATTCATGATGATAAATATTTTTCTAACTGGACAGTCATGTATTATGTCTTTCCTAGCTGGTTGATTAGTTAATGTATCTTGTTCAGACTGAGTGGAAAAGCATAAAATACTTGATTTTTATTCCTTTTAGATAAGATGGGAAAAAAACATCACTTTGGGGGAGCCCCCAGGATTCTTGCACTCTTGGTGGTGGTAAGTGTTAATAATTTTCTTTCTTTAAAATTAAAGTAGGTTGAGAGTTGAGTCGAGTGGCTAGGCTTAAAATTGAAGGAAAAAGAACAGTAAAATGCCAAATTTACATCCTTGTTTTAAGCTGACAAATTCTTTTTGATTAAACTTTTTGAGGCATGAAAGAAATTCAGGTGAATTTGTACAAATTATACTGAGTTCATCAAGAATAATTGGTGTCAAAAACAATGAAAGAAGCTAATAACAACAGTGGAGTTGCCTAAAAAACATACCCAAGAGACATAGCCATATTGTTTTTAGATTTCATTTATTTCTTCTATTTTTTTTCCTAAGAAAAGATGCAGTTCCATGTTGAAATCCTTAGGCTGTGGTATTCGTCACTCCAGTTGTTTCTCCAAAATTTTCTTTTGCTAGGGCAAAAGTGTGTATTACAAAGATGACAGTTTTAGCACATCATATTAGAACTGGAACAGGTTTCAATACTTTGTTTGCAGTGAGTCTTGCAGTAAATAATGCATTTAAAAATAAGTTTTCATATGGGAAAAAATTGAGTTAAGATTACAAGCAGAGATGATAAACTATACTGTCATTGGAAAATGATATAAAATACACTATCCACATTACTGCCTATGGCCCAAATTCACTATACCGCTTAAGCACATACTTAACTTGAAGCATGTGATTAAGTCTCATTGAAGTTGAAATATGACTTAAATGTGTTCTTAAGTGCTTTGCTAAATAGGGCTGGACTTAAGTCAGTGTCAGAGGGTTACTGAACTGGTTTGCTATGGCTAGGCCTGATTAGGGGTCAGAAGCTATATAAGGAGTCTGAGGATCCAGGAGAGAGGATAGACAGGTCAGAAATATGAGAGACATGGATAGTGGAGATTGCAGAGCCATAGGAAGAGCTAGGGAGTCCCCCTGTGGCTATCATCCTATATGAGGGGCAGGGATCTGGAAGAAAATGGAGGTTGAAGGAAGTCAGCGGCCTCCAGAGTGGGAGGGGGGCATTTCCTGCCAATGTTTATAAGTGCAGGGGTGAAGGAAGTCCATAGAGAGAGGCTTTGTGGCCACTGTCCTGTGCAAGGAGCAGGGGACTGGGAAAGAACCCAGGAAGGATATGAGACTTTCATTAAGTCTGAGGTGGGCAGATGTTGTTTATGTTATTGCTTCATTTTAGCCTTTGAACTTTACTGGGAATGATGGGAGTAAACCAGGAACCCTCCATTTGAAGGAAGATTGGGGACTGAAGAAGATTTTAGAGTGACAAAAGACAGCAGAGGCCGAGTTGTTTTGAATTATGATATAGGACTTTAGTTTATGTCTTTGAGACATGTATAATAATAAATTACCTTGGGACAAGGCTATCAACCCAAGAGAGTGTTGAAGTATTTGAAGGGACTCTGAATGGGGTGGAACTGATGCTGGGCATCTGTAGGGCATGTTCATGCCACCAGGAGGCACTCAAGGAGGGCCTCGCTTGTTAAACCCACATTTAAAGTTTTCCACATGGTCAAATCAAAGAGTGCACTCATGCTCCTTTGGAAGAATTCTATGGTGTTGGCTTACGAAAGTAGTTTACTAACATCGACAGGGTAAGCTAAAGAATTATTTAAATGGGCAGCATAAAAAACTCTGCAAATCCCATCTCTTCCTCAGGTAACCCATTATCTCTGACAAGTATGCCACATGAGTGCCTTATACTTTTTCACATATGATCACACTTACTTACATGTATCTATTTGTCTGCGTGTATATATAATATCCCAAAGTTTACTATTGGAACAGTGGATGAAAACATAATTCATAGGAACTGCTGTTTAATCAAGCTGAATTGTATCTGTATGGGATTCCAGACACATCTGATATGTACATATATACTCTATGAATGGATAATCATGATGACTACTGACAACAAAGGATGAAGTTACAGGTGACATGGTAGTTCGACTTGGCCCCAGGAAAGTATGTAATAAGTGCACAACTGTGCAAAGTGGCATAATCACTACCAAATGGGGTTTTCTTTGGTTTTTTTGTTTTTGTTTTTAGAGTTCTGTATCTGAAATTCTATAAGAAAACTTTGCTCCTTCCTGACCTCTGTGTTCACCTTTAATAGAGATTGCCTGCAGTGGAATTGTCAGTACACCAATTAAAGTTTTCCTGAGTTATTAACTATGACATGATGACCAAAAGATAAATCTAAGGAATTAAACTGGGTCTCTCGGTATTATAGGTCTGGCTTGACATGAGTAATTGGCTATGGGTAAGGGTTCATTTCTTGGGAGACAGGATTAGGGAGGTAAATGGGTCAATGAGCTAAAAGACAGCTAAGGTAAGGGGTACCCAGGGAACCATTTACAACAGACAAAATAAGCTGAAACATAGAACAGTGTAACTTCGGATGTGTGGTATGCCCTATACCCACCTCCTATGCTTGAGTCAGATCAACGCAGTGTGGCATTGTTGTATGCCAAATAAAGGAACCAAAATAATGAGACTGGAGTTGAACTGAGTTCTTGGGGAACAAATTGAAAGAGGTCATAGAGGAACTCCAACACATAAGTCTGAGATCAGCCAAATAAAACCCAATTTTGATTTTATTCTTTAAAGTGATTTAGTAAATAGCAGATCTTTTGATTCCAGGGACTTTGAGACTGCAATGATAAAATAGCTCAAACATTATATGTAAACATGGTTTATTTTAATCAGTTAATACAGCTGGCTAAATCCTGTTAAAAACAGTTCAGAAGGAGAAGTATATAAACTCTGTTTTAACACTATTTTTAAACACTGCTCTATTCCAAAGTGTAAAAAGGGCCTGATAAAGGCAGCACAATTTTCCCCCCACTATTTTTAAGCCAAGAGATATATCATGGTATTCTTTCCCACTTCTTACATTTACCCATATACATGCTGCTTTATTGTCTTTTGGTTAAGGCACAGTACAGCGACTTAGAAGGTCTAAGTACTATCCCTGTTTTTTTCCCCGCTGTCTTACTGTGTGATTTTGGACAAGTCTCAGCCTCTTTGTGCCCTGTAGTATTTTGTGGAAGTAAATGTAGGCACACACAACATATGAGGTTAATATAGAGTTCCCGCTATTGCTCCATATTATAAAGTTTGTGCACTAAACTAACTTACAGCAGTGCTGATATTCTTGGACTAATCTATCGTGGTTTTAATGGAGGATATCATTACATCCTCAGAGAATCAGAAGATAGTTCTTTCTTACCTTATAGGGCTATCATCAGCTTAATTCATTAATATTGTGATACAGGAGAGCCAGGGAGCAGTGGCAGAGTGCTAGAGGGGAAATATATAAGCCCAAGGCTAATTAAGGCATGGTTCCCTGGAGACTAGGGAGGGTGGCTACAGGTTAATTGGAGCACCTGCAGTCAATGAAGACCCTGTCAGGAACCTAATATCCCCTTGCTTCAGGCAGTCAGAGAGAAGGAGGAAAGATAGAGGACTGGAGCTTGGAGGTGTTCTGTGAGACTTGAAAGATCAGAGAAGTAAGGGAGACCCTGCCCCAGCAGGGGAGGGAGACTCCCTTCCCCAGCACCTAAGGACCGAAGGTACCCCACCCAAGGGGGAAGAGGATAAGAACCTACAGGGATTGAGAGAGGCTGGGGCTCAGAGTGAGGAGCAAACCCAGATCCTTCCACCGCTTCCCTCCATTACCACCTTCCTGGGTCACTAACGGGTCCCTCGGTGCCCCAAGAGCAGGGGCAGGGGGTGGCATCTTAGTCCCTGCCAAGAAAAGTGCAGGACCCACCATACTAACATTGGCTATCTTGTCACTGCGCTGTGAACATAATCCAGGGTGGGTCGTGACCACCTGCCTGAAGATGGAGGATGTGGTCAAAGCACTTGTGCAAGCCACTGCTGCCCAGCTGGAGGCTACCTGGATCCAGGCAGCTGCCCAACAGGAGACCATGTGGCTGCAGCAAGAGGCCAGTCACCTGCTGATGACCCAGACTACCCAAGATCGGGCCATGCTGCAGGAACTAGTGAACCAGATGAAGGCCCTTATAGATCTGAACCGCGACTATGACGGGCATGGAACATACAGGTCAGCTACTGTCTGCAGAAAATGACGTGGGAGGATGATATGGAGGCATATCTCCTGGCCTTTAAGAGGACAGCCCTGTGGGAGGCCTGGCTTCGAGACCAATGGTCGGGCATCCTCGCCCCATTTTTTTGCGAGGAGGCCCAGAAGGCCTACTATGATATGACCGCAGAGGAGGCTGCAAATTACCCCCAACTGAAGGCAGAGATCCTGGCCAGGGCAGGGGTAATGACAGCCTTGTGAGCCCCGAAGTTCCATGAATGGCAGTACTGTGAAGACAAGACACCGCGATCACAACTATTTGACCTAATACACCTAGCCTGGAAGTGGTTACGCCTGGAGGCTCTCAGCTTGGAGAAAACGATGGAGCTCCTGGTGCTAGACCACTATACGAGGGGACTACCCTTGGGCCTCCGAGGCTGGGTAGGCCAGAATGACCCCTCCACCTACGACGAACTGGTCTCTTTACATGGGTGACAACTGGCAGCCCATGAACTGTTCGAAAGCCCTAGAGGTGAAACACGGTGTTTCAGGAAATCAGTCCCGACCCCGAGGCCCCGGATCATCGAGGACTCCAGGAAAGCCATTGCTGGAAGAACAGGCACCAAGGAATTGGCCTGAGGCCCCAAAAAGACCTGAGGGTCTGGGGGGAGAGGATTGGGGGAGTGAGTCAGAGGGCCCAGGACAGAGGGCAACCTCCAGAATGAGATATTGCTCTTACAAGTGTGGGGAGTTGGAGCATATAGCCCAGTGCCCCAACAGGGAGGAACCCATCCAATGTAATCTGGGGGATCCTGGGGACCAGTGTGGCCTAATCAGCCTGGTGGGGATCGTGACAGCCCCACATGATTACACTAGGCCAGTAAAGATGAATGGCATCCAGACCATACCTTTGGTGGACTTTAGGAGTGCTGTCACATTGGTCTCAGGAAAGTTAGTGGGGCAAGACCAGCTGAGCCAGGCCAAGAGCACTGGAGTGACACGTGTCCACGGCACAGTAAATTTCAACCCCACAATTCCAATATGGATTGAGATACAGGGAAACATTATCAAGATGACTGCAGGTGTGGTCCCCAAGCTCCCCTACTCAGTCTTAATTGGCAGGGACTTTCGTGGGTTTGAGAGCCTACTCCCCCCTCATTGAGTTCGGGGACGGAAGTAAACCCTGAGCAGAGTTTGAGGTGCCCATGGATGATCCTACCACATTTTTTGCTGGGTTTTCCGCAGAGTTATTTTCACCCCCTGGGAAGTCCCGGAAATCCTGATGAGAAAGGAGGATAGACAAAAGATTAGGAACCAGGATTTTGGCGGCAAACCAGAGAGCTGCTCTGGTTGGGAGGAGGCCCTGTGGAGACCCAGAGATGGCCCCCAGCACAAACACCCCAAGAGAAGGAGGGGAGCCCAATTCAATAGAATCAGGCCAGATAGGTCCCACATGCGAATGTCTTGGGCACGACCAAGCCAATGACCCACATATGCGAACGTGAGGGAGGAGGTAGTAGAGGTAAATGATGTGCCAGTAGAAGGGAAAACCAAAGGCTCAGGGCCATACTATATAATCAAGGAGGATCTGTTGTATTGGGTTATGCTAATATTGGGGGGAAGTAGTAGAGCAGCTCTTGGTGCCACGGATGCACACAAGTGCCATATTAGAGTTAGCACACAGTCATCTGTTCGGGGGACATTTAGGAGCAGACAAGACCCTGGATAGAGTCCTAAGGAGGTTCTACTGGCCGGGGGTACGGGCAGAAGTCCAGTGCTATTGTGCATCCTGCCCAGAGTGCCAGCTGCATAGCCCCCAATCTTAGTTAAGGGCCCCGTTGGTACCCTTTCCTGTAATTGAATTTCCTTTTGAAAGGATAGCAATGGATCTAGCGGGCCCATTAGAAAGAATGGCCTGGGGCCACCAAAGCATACTCATCATCCTGGACTATGCTACATGGTACCCTGAAGCCATTCCTTTAAGAAACCTCATGTCCAAGGTGATTGCAAAAGAACTGGTGCAGGTTTTTGCTAGGATAGGCATCCAAAGGAGATTCTGACAGATGAAGGGACTCCCTTCATGTCGAGAGTATTGAAAGACTTATGCTCTGCATTCAAGCCTTGTGGCCCTCGGTCTAGCATCCCCAAACAAATGGTCTGGTTGAGCGATTTAACCGCACTCTTAAGAGCATGATCTGAAAGGTGGTGGCCCAAGATGGAAAAGACTGGAATACCCTCCTATCATACCTGATGTTTGCAATATGAGAAGTTCCCCAAGCATCTACTGGTTTCTCCCCCTTTGAGCTACTGTATGGATATATAATATATGGCATATTAGACATCACTAAGGAGGAATGAGAGGAACAACCCAACCCGGGGAAGAACGTCATTGCACACATAGCCAGGTAAGAGAACGAATAGCCCAAGTGACCCCCATAATACAAGAGCATTTGGAGAAAGCACAAGAGGCCCAACAAACCTACTACAATCATCGGGCAAAAACACAGAAATTTCAACCAGTCAACGGGTGCTGGTGCTGGTACCAACAACAGAAAGTAAACTCCAGCAGAACCAAGACGTTTTCTCCTCACAACAAGGCTGTACGATGCTGATTCAACATCACATTGTCACCTGTCCTGGAGCAAGGGTGATGATAAAACCATATCGCATACCAGAAGCAAAAAGAGAAGAAATTAGGGCATAAGTAAGGAAGATGCTGGAATTTGGGATGACTGAGGAATCACACAGCCAGTGGTCCAGCCCTATCGCCTTGGTCTCCAAGCCTGATGGCAGCCTGAGGTTTTGTAATGACTTCCGGAAGTTAAATGAAGTATCCCAATTCAGTGCCTACCCAATACCACATATTGATGAGCTGGTGGATCAGTTAGGCAAGGCCTGATACTTGACCACCTTGGACTTGACAAAAGGCTACTGGCAGATCTACCTGGCTGAAAAAAAGCTTTCTCTACACCTGATGGCCTTTTCCAATATACCGTCCTCTCTTTTGGGCTCCATGGGGCCCCTGCAACTTTCCAACGATTGATGGACAAATTACTTTGACCCCCTGCCAAGTATGCTGCCGTTTATTTAGATGTGGTGATTCATAGCCCTGACTGAGAGACGCACCTGGGGAAAATGGAAGCGGTACTACATACTCTTAGACGGGCTGGCCTCACCACTAACCCATCCAAATGTGCAATAGCGTTAGCTGAGGCCAGATATCTTGGGTATGTGGTTGGAAGGGGCCTGCTGAAGTCCCAGTGGAACAAAGTGAAGGCAATACAGGAATGGCCTCTCCCGATCCGCAAGAAGCAAGTCAGAGCATTCTTAAGGATAGTGGGGCACTATCACTGGTTCATCCCTCACTTCACCACAAAGACAGCGCCTCTGACGGACCTGATAAGAGCTCGGGGCCCGGAGATAGTCAAGTGGACCGAGGCGGCAGAAGAAGCTTTCACAGACCTAAGGACGGCCCTTTGCAGCCACCCAGTGCTCATAGCCCCAGATTTCAAGAAGGAATTCATCCTACAAACTGATGCCTCAGAAGTCCTTTCACAGATGGTGGAGGATGAGGAGCACTCAATCCTTTACCTTAGCTGAAAGCTCTTGCCCAGGGCGCAATGGTACACTGTAGTAGAAGAGGAATGCTCAGTGGTTAAATGGGCCATGGAGATTCTACAGTATTACCTGCTTGGGTGGCGGTTCACCCTTGTGACTGACCATGCCCCACTCCAATGTATGCACACAAACAAGGAGAGGAATGCACGAGTGACTAGATGGTTTCTATTCCTACAATCTTTCCACTTCCAGATACAGCATAGATCTGGAAGCCAACACGGCAGCGCAGACAGCCTGTCACGACAACACTGTCTCTCATCCCAAGTAGCCCAACTCTGTGATGTTGAGCGGGGGAAGGGGGAGAAGAGGGACATGTGATACTGAAAGGCCAGGGAGCAGTGATAGAGTGCTAAAGGGGAAATATATAAGCCCAAGGCTAATTATGGCATGGTTCCCTGGAGACTAGGGAGGGTGGCTACAGGTTAATTGGAGCACCTGCAGTCAATGAAGACCCTGTCAGGAACCTAATAAAACCCCGTGCTTCAGGCAATCAGAGAGAAGGAGGAAGGATAGAGGACTGGAGCTTGGAGGTGTGCTGTGAGACTTGAAAGATCAGAGAACAGACGTAAGGGAGACCCTGCCCCAGCAGGGGAGGGAGACTCCCTTCCCCAGCACCTAAGGACCGAAGGTACCCCACCCAAGGGGGAAGAGGATAAGAACTGCAGGGATTGAGAGGGGCTGGGGCTCAGAGTGAGGAGCAAACCCAGACCCTTCCCCCACTTCCCTCCTTTACCACCTTCCCGGGCCACTAGCGGGGCCCTCGGTGCCCCAAGAGCAGGGGCAAGGGGTGGCATCTTAGCCCCCATCAAGAAAAGTGCAGGACCCGCCATACTAACATTGGCCATCTTGTCACAATATGTATAAAGAGTTTTGAGATCCTTGGATGGAAGGTGATCTATAGATATAAGGTCAATATATTATGATTATTTCCTTGCTATTTTTATAACTCATTATTTTTAAATTGTAGTGTATTTTGGGATCTCTACTGTGCAGCTCCAGAAAGACGAGAAACATGTGAACATTCAAGTGAAGCTAAAGCCTTTCATGATTATGTAAGTTTTTTATATATATATCTTACTCTGTTTGGTTTATTGTATGTCTGATTATTATATTCAAACAAAAATGTCTGGGCAGTAGTGATTCAAAAAAAGAAGGAATATCCGCTATACAGCTTCCTGATCTCAAGTGCTCTGATTTACTTTCCATAGATGCCTTAGAATGAGATTGTTCTTTGTACATTTGCATCTTGAAAGGACGTAAAATCCTCAGAATTTCCTTTTACCTTTTAAAGAAGCGTATCATGTTACAATATTTAGACTAGATATTATGAAGTGAGTTAAATATAAGAGGCTGAATCATCTGATCCAGCAGAGCAAGACAACAGGAGGAATAAGGGGGAAAGGAGGCTGTGTGCGACTTTTGAGGCCCTTTGGTTCAGCTCCTGGAACAACTTAAAGCACCCTCAGAGTTGGTCAGTTACCTTGCCTGCATATGGCCCAAAAGAGCTGTGCCAGCGGCTAGGGTAGCCAGAATGCAGCACCCATGTTCCTTTTTCTCCAACCACGTCCCTGATGCTGAGGTGAGAACAGGGAGTAGAGCCACTGTGACAATTGTACGTCATCAGTGTTGATGGAATCCTCAGAAGGCTGACTAAGAAGGCTTTATAGCCCCTATGTGCCTCCAGAGTGACACAAAGAAGCTGTAGTGGGGCCAAAAATCTGGCCAGGGTATTAGTCTTAAGTGTGAGTTTCTTTTCAGTTTCTTTTTCAGTTTGTCAGATCATTGCTTTCAGTTACCTTTTTGTGTGGAATTATATTTTCTGAAATAATTATGAAGTAGACTGTTATTGCAGATTGCCAAATTCATGCTTATTAGACAGAGTCTGGATGGATCAGAAGATTGATAATGAGATTAAGAGCCTTGAACTTCTAGGTTACTCATTTGAATCCTTCATGTTGAACCAAATTGTTATCATCTGATGACTACTTAGTATCTTGCAGTATGTGAACTAGAGGCGATCTTGGTTCCATTCCTAGTTGACAGAAAATTGTGTAGCAATTAGCACTAACCATCAGATTCTGCAAAAAGACCAGGAATAAGTGGGCATCATGCTTGTATCACTCCTTTTCATTGTCCTTTCTTGTTAGGGTTGAGGCCAGTTAGCAGGACAGCATGAATAATTTTGCACATCAGCTATCTATGCTGTACTTGTTTTGTGGACAAATAACAAGGCAACAGTCTTCAGAGCTACCAATCCCACACCTTTCCTAAGCAATAAAAAAAATGAAGGAAAAAGCCAGAATAAAATTGGGGGAAAACACCCAGCCATGTATTCATTGTAGTCTGCTGAGTTGGTAAATTGTGTTTCTGAGAAATAGAATTGGTAAAAAGTGTACTACTGTGAGTAGATCAAACTTCTGTAATCTAAGTTCTTTTTTCTAATTTTAGTAATCGTTTATTTAAGGACACAATATTTTGATGTTTGCTGTTTATAGCTCCTGTTAATAGAACAGTATTTAATCCCCCTCTTCTGGAGGCAGAGTTTTTCTGATGGTGTTACAGGTGTGTGCTCTACAGATGGAATGAAGGGAACAGAGTTCAGTGAAGTAAATTTGGGGAAATCAGAGCCTCTAGAGTGACAAACCTACTATAGTAAAATATTATACTATTATAAAAACATAACATAAGAACGGTCATACCGGGTCAGACCAAAAGACTGTCTAGCCCAGTATCCTGTCTACTGACAGTGGCAAATGCCAGGTGCCCCATAGGGAGTGGACCTAACAGGCAATGGTCAAGTGATCTCTCTCCTGCCATCCATCTCCATCCTCTGACAAACAGAGGCTAGGGACACCATTCCTTACCCATCCTGGCTAATAGCCATTAGTGGACTTAACCACCATGAATTTATCCAGTTCTCTTTTAAACGCTGTTATAGTCCTAGCCTTCACAACCTCCTCAGGTAAGGAGTTCCAAAGGTTGACTGTGCACTGCGTGTATTTGTTTTAAACTTGCTGTCTATTACATAATAGGAGATGTGCCAGAAGTCACCTTCGTCACCTGCGTCTGACGAAGTGGGTATTCACCCACGAAAGCTCACACTCCAAAACCTCTGTTAGTCTATAAGGTGCCACAGGATTCTCTGCTGCTTTCACAGAAGTAAAAGGTTTTTGAAAACTCTAAAAATTGTGAAATAATCTTAGATGTAAGTTAGTAATGAGAGGATACCTTCAGTGAAGGATACTTTCATGTCGAGAAATGGAAAATGAGTTGGAGCCCAGAAGAGCCTCTTAAGCTCATGAAAGTTTCTTCAGGATCTCTTATTAAAGAGTTCACCGTTGATACTAAAGTTGGAAATGCACTGAGGGATGATTTCAGTAGTTGAATCAAAATAATACCTAATGTGCAATGTTATAATCTATATTATTCTGTGTTTGCTACTCAGTCCTATTGCTCATTTTGCTTTGTCTGTTGTTCATTGTCATCATTCAAAAATATCAAAAAAGAAATCAACTTGCAATTATTCTATGGGACAGTGCCTGTATAATATATGCATTTTCCTATTATTGCTATTACCTGTTATAACTGGTGCTCTCGCATGAAGTATAACAGGGATAACTAATGGTTGTAAGACTTTTTTTTCAAGCTATATCATTGGGATGTGTGCAGCCTTTAGTGTGACAAAAATGTGAATCTGATATTTCATTGATTTTTTCCACAATTGAAGTTAACTGTCTGTACTTATCAATATGATATATAACAGGACCAATACCGTTTTTATGTTTCATTCTGCTTTTAATTATATTCACTATAACAACACATGACTTTGAAGTCTAGCATCTACTTTTAGATTCTAAATTCTTACAAATGTATTGTATATACATATTGAAGCATATGGCAATGATATTGCGTAAAAGTATTGCCTAATAAGTTAGGTGCAATAGATGTAAAACACAAATGTTTTAAAATATCCTGCCCCAATGAGAGTTTTACCATTGACTTCAAGGGGGCTAGGATTTTACGCTCAGTGAAGTACATTATATTGCCAGTATTAGAATTCGAGGCTGTGGTTCAGTTTAAAGGCTTTGATAACATCAAAGCCGTTATGGTGGATTGTAATATAGGTATTCAGTAATAGAATATGTGTAATATCTAAAAACTTTAGTTGTTAGGCACAACAAAGCCACAGAAGGTTTGTTTGTTTTTTTCATACTTTCTTAGGTATGTACCTTGTTGGTCTAAGAGAATGATTCTTTTTTAGGGTTTTAGTGATCCTTGGTTCTTATCCCTGAGAATCCATCTTTAACAACATGTACTTTAGTAGGATGAACTAGATAATCTAATATTTTTGTTCTGACTCTGGCTTTTAAGAAACAGGAGAAAGGTTTAAGAACATTTGATGCAGGAGGAGGGCAACTTAATAATATTTAATCATCTGTGCTGCACCACTATCTCAGACACCCTACTTACTACTCTAAATCTTCTCAACAGGGAGAAGGAAACTGTGTGCATGTGAGCAGGGAAATATGAGGCACAGGAGTGAAGTTGTATGTATGTATGTATGTAGGAGGGAAAATGGGTGAATAGGTCAAAGAAGAAAACTGGGAGATGTAAGGCAGTGTGGAGGTCAGGAGTTAAGGGAACTGACCAGTATACTGACTGCATCATTCAGCTCCAGAGTGGCGTAAAGTATCCTGAGTGTCCTGGTGAATCTGGCTAGAAGCTGATACTGCATACCTTTAAATCATTAGAAATAATATCCCCTGGTAGCCTTCTCTTTGGGTTTCTTGTTCAGTGTTCATGTAAGATATTTTAAAATGTTAAAAACCTCAAGGAAACTTTTACCCTACAGTGACGCTGTGCAATAATTATACATTTGTAGTTACGGTGTAGTAGAATTTGTAGTCCCAGATTACATTAAATTGACTTTTATAGACATATTAGATTTTTGTCTCCTCCTCCTCGTGTCACTAAAGGTTAAAGTTAAGTTTGTTTGCATGCCACAGCTGTGCATTTCCATAATTTAGCATGCTTGAATTTCTCTTAAGTTAACCTTAACATATAATTTTCTGAGCTTGTAATACTTATTTTAGGATACGTATTCCTGTGATATTTTAAAAATACTGATATGTACTCAGTGTTAACTCCAGGTTAATGTAGCTTTTATACAAGAAGTGTGTGTTGGAGCATTGTACGTCTGTAAGTACATAAACATACACACTATGAAAATGTTTTATTTTCGTGTTTTTTCATTAAATTTATAAGACTAAAGATCATTTAGTTTTAAGTCTTACTATGTCATTGGGGAAATGAGTCATAGAGTGGACTACAAGTAAGCTGGTTACGTTGGTAATTGTTATTGTTACTGGTATTCTAACAAGTAGTAGGTATAGTAATTGATTTGGTAGTTAGTACTTGGTTTGCTCATTGGTATGCTAACTGGTCACTTAATTGGTATTCTAATTGGTTAGATAATGGGTATAATATAAAATTAAAAATATAATAAAATTTGAAACAAAGTTGTTTCAAAACAAAAATATAGATTTTTTTTTGTTCCAATAAGGTTGAAAAGAACTTTATTAAAAAACGTGGCTTTGATTTTTTTTTAAACCAAAATTTCATGAAAATATACATATTCTTGTGGAATATTTTGATGAATCAACGTTTTTCCAATGGTAAAATGTTCTGTCTAACAATTTTCAACAAGCCCTAACTGCAACTGACATAAATCCCAAGGTATTGTTATTTTCTTCTGCTTGGCTCTACTGGTGGATTATTGAAGTTAACAATCTCAGATGACATTCTCATAAGCAAACTAGAGAATTATGGTCTAGATGGAATTACTAAAAGGTGGGTGCACACCTGGTTGAAAGACCATACTCAGAGTAGTTATCAAATGTCCACTGTCAAACTCGGAGGACGTATCTTGTGGGGTTTCACAGGGATCAGTCCCAGATCCGGTTCTAGTCAACGTTTTCATTAATGACCTTGGATAGGGAGTGGAGAGTATTGTTTGTAATTTTTTTGTAATAACACCAAAGTAGGAAGAGTTGCAGCACTTTGGAGGCCAGTATTAGAATTGAAAATGACTTTAACAAATTGAAGAATTGGTTTGAAATCAACAAGATGAAATTCAGTCAAGACAAGTGCAGAGTCCTACACACAGTAAAAAAAAAAAAAAAATCAAATGGACAATTACAAATTGGAGAATAACTAGTTAAGTGATAGTACTGCTGAAAAGGATGCTGGGATTATAGTGGATTCCAAATTGAATGTAAGACCAGCAAGGTAATTGTCCTGTTCTACTTGGCATTGGTGAGGCCTTAGCTAGAATACTGTGTCCAATTCTGGGCATCAGACTTTAGGAAAGAAGTGCACAAACTGGTGAGAGTCCAGAAGAGAGCAAGAAAAATGATAAAAGGTTTAGAAAACCTGACCCCTAGGGAAAGGATTAAAAAAAAACCCTGAGCATCTTTAGACTTCAGAAAAGAAGATGGAGTGGGGACTTGATGACAGTCTTCAAAGATGTTAAAGGGTGTTATAAAGTGATCAATTGTTCTCCATCTCCACTGTAAGACAAGATGTTATGAGCTTAATCTGCTGCATGGGAGATTTAGGTTGGATATTAGGAAAAACTTTTTAACTATAAGGATAGTTGAGTACTAGAATAGTCTTCTAGGGGAGATTGTGGAATCCTTGTCACTGGTCGTTTTAAGAACAGGTTAGACAAACACCTGTCAGGGATGGTCTAAGTATACTTACTTGTGTCTCAGCTCCAGGGGCTGCACTCAATAACTTCTTGAGGTCCCTTCCAACCCTATATTTCTGAGATTCTATGAATCTCCTGCTGTGCTATGTTGTTGAGTACACATTTATCCCTAAGTGTCCAACAATCGACTCATAGCACATTTGTAAAAGCAATCTGCTTACCCATATTTAAATTTGCAATCTTGTTTGATATACACATTGTACTGTTGTATGTCTGCTGCTATAGTTAAGGTTGTGCTAGTTAAATTTTAAGCACCTGAGAAGTTTTGACTATTGCCACTTGGATTGAAGCAATATTCTTGGTGTACCAAGTTTCAGTCAAGAAAGATTTTTTTTTTAAAATCTTAGAGTAAAACCTTTCATGTGTATACATATTCCATATTGTGCATTTTAATACTTGAAAAAGAAGAGTCTAAAAGTGTGAACTTCTCTGGTATGTAGATACATTTTAGATGCAGTTTCAATTGTTCCAGAAACTTTGCTTCCTTTTTGTTAGGTTTTTTTTAATGAATGAGATTATGCATGATACTCATGTTTCATAGAGACTTGGATAGTTTGATTGCTAAATACTGTACCAATTTAAATGATGAATCAGAACACGCTTGATAGAAATATAATCTGAAGTACCTAAGAGATCTATTGTAAAGGAAAGTATGTAATCATTTTTTAAATGACTGATGTCAACATTTACAAGTAAATTCCACTTACCTGATTTTACCATTTCTAATTTTTTAATGCTTGTAAGATGCATATATTTATTTTTCTCATAGATTGATCCATTCTCATTCATTCATATGCCTTAATAACATGCATTTTATAGCTTTGAATGAAGTTATGTCTTAAATAAAAGTGGAGATTAAATGGTTTAACAATATTAGGACCATTAAACTAGCTAACAAATGCTCTGCATTTAGAGTTAAAGATCTCCTGATGATAATACTTAGCACTGACTTTACATCACTGAAGTACTGTACAGGCATTAATTTATCAATAGAGAACAAACATTGGATTAAAATTTTAGAATAATCTGCTTTTCCCTCCAGGGTTTTTACTTTGGCATGTTATTTTTCATATGATTTCCTTTGTTGCCTAAAGTAGTTACTGAAAAGAGAGATGCAGATTGCCTTCTAATGAATACTTTTTCTTTTTGAAAAACTGCTGTAGCCAGTGCATTTTTGTAGCAGTGCAAGATTCCTTAATACTGATCACACAACATACTCACCACGTGCTGGACTTTTATCTGCACCCTTTGCATGCTCCCTTTTCTCTGAGATCGCCAACCCTCAGGATTGTTCTGAAGTCTCCAGGAATTAAAGATTAAGCTTTAATTAAAGATTATGTAATGTGACGAAACCTCCAGGAATATGTACAACCAGAATTGGCAACCTTACTTCTCAGATGCACCTGATTCTTCCCTCAATTTTTTTCCCTGCTTGGGTTTCTCACATGATGTCAGTGGGAATGTCAGGGATCATCTGCTGCAGACATATTTCAGTAGCCTAACTTGTAGTGTTAAAGTATGGAAAATCAAGGAAATCTGACTTTCCCTAATAAGTGACATAAAAACAAAATATATCTTAACACGTTTTTCAGTTATTAACCCAAATGAACACAATAAGGTCTGAAAGGCTAGCTATTAATTCTTAAATGTCAGTTTTTTACTCATGCTGAATTTTTTCACAATAATGTGAATTAAAGACCAAAGGGGAGAGTCTCCTCCTCACTTCAGTATTAAGGCAATAATTTGGTTAAAAATGAAACAGATTTTTTTTCTTCCCTGTGTCTCGTGTTCTAGAATGTGGATTTCACATTTAGTGTAATGTTTGAATGTGACAGTTCCATTCAACCACAGACATCTGCATTCCCTCAAGAGGCTTACCTGCATTTCCTCCTCATAGGTTCATTTCTCATGACTTCTCTTAAAGGCATTATTTGTTTAGCTGTTCTTATTAGATGTTGCATATCTTCTCCAGTTTGTGATCTTCAACATTCATCTTTCATCGTACTACATAGTAGATGGATGTTCTAAGCGTTTGTTTTTTCCAGGCACGTGTTAAGCAAATCTAAAATGAGTCACTTAGAATATTAGCAGAGCAGTAAAGCTTATCACAAGCTCTGTGTTTGGCATATTGTGCAGTAATAAGAGTCTTGCTTTCAATTTGATTATTTTATGAAACTGAAGAAGAGTATTTTTAAGAATGGTGCCTAAAAAGAACACAGATGTGAATACCAGAAAGAGATCATTGAGACGGTTCTTTAAATCATTATGATATTGACTTACATGTTGTTGTTAAAAGGAAGATATCTTCTGTGTCGATTTCAAACACTATTGTAAAACTAAATAGGTGAGAAATATGTAAGAAAGAATGTAATTCATGAGATTAATTTTATCTTTTAAAACTTTTTCTGTATTGACAAAAGTACACAGTGTATATTGGAGAATCTTGCTATATCTTGCAAGCCAGTTTGGCGCACACAGGCTCAAGCATTGCAATCAGATTTGTAGAGGCAGACACTTAAACCCAGTGAAACCTCACCACACTGACTTCAGTGCAGTTCTGTCCAGTTGGCGTGATCTGCCTGCACAGATCTGATTGCGGGCTCAATGTCTTTGGCCCTAATCCTGTGAACACTTAGAACTTCAGTAATTTTATGTATGTAAGTTGTCCCATTCAACTCACTTATGAGTCTGCAATATCAGGACCGTAGGGGGTACTATAAAAGAAATAGGCTATGTCATAAACAGGGTTAATGTCTCTTTTACCTGTAAAGGGTTAACAAGCTCAGTGAACCTGGCTGACACTTGACCAGAGGACCAATCGGGGGACAAGATACTTTCAAATCTTGGTGGAGGGAAGTCTTTG
>NC_133774.1:53429821-53510107 GCF_003597395.2 Chelonoidis abingdonii | reverse complement strand
TTTAAAAAAACCCCAAGTTGGGGGGGGCATTTTTTTTTCAAACGTGTTTTGTATATTATCCCAGTGTTTTGTAGTTTTAACACAATCCCATAATATATGCATCAAGTCAGCATTTACTGAAGCATCTTCAATTTTTTATATTTCTTTTATTTCAGAGGGAGTTTTGTTATGGTTTAGGGTTGTGCTTTTTTTATTGGGGTGTGCAGGAGATATGGGAATCATGAATCACAAAAGGTTGATTTTACCTTTCTGATATTAGATGCAGCTGCTGTCTTGGCTTCTCTCCTCTTAGAACAGAGGTGGGTTAAGATTGTGGGGCCCTAGGCCAGAGTAAGTGAGGGGGCAACTGTCATAAGTAGATTAGGTAAGGGTTAATTTTCTTTTACCTGTAAAGGGTGAACAAAGGGGAACAAAACACCCTGACCAGAGGACCAATCAGAGACCTGGATTTTTTTAAGAGTCTGGGAGGGCACTTGAAACTCCGGGTTCTTTTTGTTTTCCTCGCTGTGAGTAAAACAAGCTTTTCTTCTAACTCCATCTTCTTTCAAATATTCCACTATCCAGTGTGAGTACAAAGGAACCAAAGTAATCGGCTGTGATGTGCTTTTGATTTGTTATTACATGGGTGTTTGATTTGCTGGAACTGGTTTAATTGGGCTGTCTTTTAAATCAGACTGTTTATTCCTATTTTCTGATAAGCCATATTCCTGTATTGAGTTTCTTAATGCAGTATTATTGTTTCTGTATTTTCTTTCTTTTTATATAAAGTTTCTTTTTTAAACTTGTGGGAGTTTCTTTTCCTAGTGAGCAGAGGGGAGAGGAATTTCTGTGCCAGGCTAGCGGGGGGGAAAGCCCAAGCTCTGGTCTTACTTTCCTAATTGTCCCAGGGTGGGAAAAGGCTACGGGACAAACGGGAGGAGTGAATATCTTGTGTGAGCTGACTAGGTTTGGATGCATGCCTCAGGGAAGCTAGATTGCCTCTTGGTTGTATTTCAAAGGGAATAGGACAGCATCGCACCGGCTAACCCAGGGAAAGGGGGAAGAAGCTGGGGGATGAGATAGAGGAGACCCAGGGGCTCTGGGTCTTGGAGGGGTCCCCCAAGGAACGGTTTGGGGAACCCGAGGGGGCCGAAACCCTGGAAAACTTCGGCTGGTGGCAGCGAAATAAGATCCAAGCTGGGTATAAGCTTGGGAAGGTTCACAGTAAGCACCCAGATTTTGTACGCTAAAGTCCAGATTTGGGAAAGAGTTTACCACAGCACCTCCCTACCCCTTCCACCTGTGGTCCCGCCCCCATTCTGCCCCTTCTGCATGTGATCCCTCCCACGACTGCACCCCATTGTACCCCTTCCCCCTGTGGCCCCACCTGTATTCCACCCATTCTCTCCCTCCTCACTGCAGCCTGCTTCCCTCACCATCTGGTGCTTCTGATGGGGAGTGGAGTCAGACTGCTGGGGCTTCCTGTTTCAGCCAGGGAGCAGGGGCTTCTCCCGCCCTGTCTGCCTGCCTGACACTTCTGCCGGGGAACAGGGTTGGGGTACAGGGATAGTTTACTTTTTGGTAGCTGGATACTTTTTAATTTAACAAATCCTGCAAACTTCCCTCTCTCCCCTCTTCAGGGTAAACAAAAATAAGCAATGTATCCAACCAACCATTTTTTACCTCCTCTGGGCTAGAGCCTTTCCTTGAGGATCTGAGGAATTTTATCCACTGCCTTTATGCTAGGGGGAGGTTAGGAGTTTCCCTCCACTATATTTGGGAAGCTTTGACCTTGGGCCTCAAAGCAGGAAGCTACCACCAATAAAATCATATCCCAAGCCCTCAGTATTCCCTTTGACTAAACCTTTATCTCCTGTCTGGGATTTGGCTACTTCTGGCTCTTAGCCTAACACCACCCATAGAATCCTATATTGAACAAAACTGACCCCAGGACCGACCCCTGGGGCACTCCACTTGATACCAGCTGCCAACTAGACATGGAGCCATTGGTCACTACCAGTTGAGCCCGATGATCCAGCCAGCTTTCTATCCACCTTATAGTCCATTCATCCAGCCTATATTTCTATAGTCAATTCATCCAACACAGCCTTGAGTACTTCAAAGGCATTAATTAGTAGTTACCTTGACTTCCAGCTATATCCACCCTAGGGCTATGAAACAAGGTTCATAAAATGTCCTAATCCATAGAGTTCCTTCCCTTCTGCCCCACCTAATCTTGGGCTTCCCCTCAGGCCTTTTCAACAGGAACAATCCCTGCAAGTCTGACCTCTTCCCTGATCTCTTGTTTACAGAGGAAAAGGGAGCTGTTTTGCAGCATACATTGCTGTCCAGCCTACAATT
The DNA here is from genome assembly GCF_003597395.2 of Chelonoidis abingdonii. Classification (NCBI taxonomy): domain Eukaryota; kingdom Metazoa; phylum Chordata; order Testudines; family Testudinidae; genus Chelonoidis; species Chelonoidis abingdonii. The sequence continues at coordinate 53,507,767 of NC_133774.1, read as the reverse complement.
CCCAGGGTCTGTCTGGAAAAAAAAGTACTGTAAACTTTTGTGATTTTTTTTTTTTATTGTGAATGCCACAATATTTTCTTGAAGCCTCAGCTCCTTGAATTGTGTAATTATGTGAGAATATGCAAGCTTTCTTTTCTTAAAGTAAGTTTCTAATCCTCATGGTTTCGCAGAAGAGTTTGAATATATGATCCAAGTGTACCATAAAAATGGCCATACTGGCTCAGATCAAAGGTCCATCTAGGTCACTATCCTCTCTTCTGACTGTGTCCAGTGCCAGATGCTTCAGAGGGAATGAGCAGAACAAGGCAATTTTGAGTGATCCATCCCTTTTCTCCAATCACAGCTTCTGGTAGTTAGAGATTAATGGACTCAAGAGCATGGGGTTGCATTCCTGACCATCTTGGCTAATACTTATTAATGGACCTATCATCTATGAACTTGTCTAATTCTTTTTTGAACCCAGTTATACCCAGTTTTAAATTCCAGAGGTTTAAAAACCAGAAAAATAACCCAAAATGTATTTTTTGCTATTACGATTTTTAAGCCAATCTCATGATTTTTGAGGGGCTGATGTGTGATTTTTCAGAATGCTTGGGTTTAGCAATACTGGAAGTTTCCCAGAATTTCCTTGTTCTGGGGAAGAAACTGGGAACAGGCTGTACTGATAATATAGACACACCATGCTACACATGTCTGTTTTGTGATAATGCACTACAAATATCCCATTACTTCAGTTACATGGTATTCCTCAGATATTTCCCATACTTTTTTTTCATAGTTCCACTTTTTAATCTATATGTATATCATAAGCATAAGTAACAGATTTAATTACATCATGTGTATTTTGTATAAACATTATATCTCTTCAGAAAAGGGTGGTGTATTCAATCTCTAGGAATGGAAATAACCTAATGTAAATATGGATTGAAACATACATGATAAGAAAACTTGGTCTTGAGTTGCTGTGAAAGGATTTTAAATGGTTTAATTTTTAAAAATTAATTAACACTGCTTACATTCAGTGTTGAATCTGAATTATCATAAGAAAGTGGTGCAAAGAATTGTCCTACAAGGGGGTTTCAAGAGACTGGCATATGCAGTGTGTATTTTAATGTTTTACCAAACTGTTAGAAAATGCCTCAGCTCATAGGTATATCTTTTAAATCAATATATATAAATTAATGTTTTTAGTACCACTAAAAGAAGTATACCAAGAAATATGTAATTTTTCAGTTTTCTTACTATATATATGATTATTATAAGCAGCACTGGCAGTGACACCTATAGTTAAGGTTGTTTAACACTTTCCATTATAAGCCCCTGTTTTCAGTTGCTTGCAATGTTGCCAGACTTCAGTAGTTCGAGCTGATATTTTCCATGCCGGGTGTCTGCTTCAGTCTGAAGATTTTTTGATACGTTTCAGAAAAAATGGTTCAGTGATTTCATAGGACTGGGTTAGGGAAAATATTTTTTTTCCAGTGTTAAAAAAAATGCTTATAGTTTTTTCTTTGAGAAGCTCTAGTGCTTCCATGTTTTGGAACGGAGACTTGATGTCTGCAGGTGGGAGGGTCAGCCTGGTGTCAAGGATACGCCTTTTGCTTTCCCAGTGAAAATCCATCCAACTTTAGTTAAAAGCCTTTGAAAAACTGCAGTTTGCACATGCTCATTAGAGGCTTGTTGGAGGATGGCAGCATTACTTTCTAAAGATTTGGCCTGCATTGAGCACATTCCATCCCTATGTAGCTCCTGCACATAGACTGGATTGCGCATCCATCCATCTTTGCTGTGCACTGAATGAAGGAAGGATCCTGTGGAAAAAATAGTATGTGATCATGTAATTAAAGATCACATCATAATGCATGAGCACAAGGAGCTATACTTAAGGTTGTACAGTTAACTATAAATCTGGCATTTCCTAACTCCCACCCACCCACCCCCAAAATTTGAACCCTGAATCTTCTGCACTGTCTTATTCCATGTGGGTTGGAGGACTAACTATATTAGTTGCCAGCAGGGAAGGGTGTTATCCCAGAGGGAAGGATAGGCGCCTAGCACTATGTGCTGGGTTTGATAAGTTGGTTGGGGGGCAGGTCTTGGCTCGACACTATCCCTTCTCCCCCTCAGCAGGTGAAGGGAGGTGCTTTTTCCATATGGTGCCCCTGGGAGACATGATAAGCCAGTTGGGCCAAGTGCTGGGTGTATTGGTGTGACATACCAAGGTACAATCCAGACTGGTGGAGGGCTGTGTCACCTCTGTTCTGTAATCGGTGGTGCCTTGCAATGTCTTGCTGCTCTAGCCTCCAACGTGGAGTGCTCACAGCGAGCCACCAGCATGCAGGCCTCACTCAGATGGGTTTGTGTAACTGCAGCCTACCAGTCATACCCTGCTCTCACCAGCCTTCATTATACTGCAGCATGATGCCAGCACACTCCCAGTCATGGACATTTCCCAAGAAATATATGTCCTGTACTGTTGAGCCCTCTCCGAGATAGTCCAGAAATACTAAATTTAAGGAAATAATATACTCCAAACTTATCATGATAAATGAAGTTACCCAGACAGTTTAACTTAAACGCACTGGATTAGATGAAACAATAAAACAAGTTAATTAACTACAAAGAGAGAGATTTTAAATGAGTACATGTAATGAGGCATAAGTCAGAATGGTTACAAGAAAACTAAAGGTAAAATGCTTACTAGTGCCTAATTTAACAAACTATATTAGATTAAAGCAAAGTTTCTCCCCACGTGTTTCCAGCAGGTTTACTGACCAAACTCTTCAGGTCAGGATCCCTCCCCCAAAATCCAGTGGCTGTTTTCCTTTTTCTTCTTTGGTGCGATGCACCTAGAGACAGATAGGGAGTCTTGGAGTGTTTGCATAACGTTGATAGACTCCAGTCATCAGTGGTTGGGACTGAACCTGGAATTCTGAAGCTTGGTGTATCAGCCTCTACTGCATGAGCTAAAAGCTGCATGGCTCTTAGCTAAGGCTGTTACAGATTTATCAATCTCCTAGATGGTATAGGTGCAACTAGAGGGGGGCAGAATACCACACCAGGCAGGCATGGGTTACATTTGCACCTTCTTTTTATAGTTCCAGTCCCGTTGTTCCGCCCCCCTGTCCCCCCCCCCCAAATATTTCCAGCTGGGAACTAGGAGACAAAGGGTATGTCTACACTATCCGCCAGATTAGGGATCGATTTAGCGTGTCTAATCTAGCCACACTAAATCAACCCCCAAGCGCTCTCCTCTCCACCGCCACGAGAGGCGCAGGCAGAGTCGACGGGGGAGTGTCAGCAGTCGACTCACCACAGTGAAGACACCGAGATGAGTAGGTCTAAATACATTGACTTCAGCTACGTTATTCACGTAGCTGAAGTTGCATAACTTAGATTGATTTCCTCACCCACCCGCCTTGTGTAGACCAGGCCAAAGAGTCTGTGTGGAAGGTTGTACCCTGCTGCGGGCTTTTTCCGCCACCTATTTGGGCTTCATTTGTTTCCCCTTTCTGCTTGATAACTCTGTTTACTGTTTAAGTGCAAATTAAGGCAAACATACATTCCTTTTGTTCAAGACAGGCCTTTTTAACCAGTATGGTACTATGTGAGTTTTGAATATGCAAACTTAACATAACTGGCAAACTTTATAACTTTACATACAATATTATCACACCTATTTTGTCAAGACAGTGTTGACCAGCAAATTGAGATTTCAGATGATATTTTCCAAGGCATACCTTGTACAAAGATTATTACAATAGAGTGTAGGGTGTGAATACAAGGGTATATTCTGTCACAGGAGGATGGTCAAGCCCACCCCTTTTGCAGTAGCTGCTGTTTTGATGATGGCATGAGCCAAGACGGGTCTTTAGAATGTCATGTTCATGTCCTGGCTCTAGAATGTTCCTGAGGATTATTGCAAGTAATTGCCAAAGCTGAACTGAATTTCATGGGACAAGCAAAAGGCATGTCTCCAGCCCCAGGGCTGTGTACCTGCTGATTTCAAAGGCCTTCTGAAAGCAATGGAGGTGTTAAAGCTTAAAAAAAAAAATTGCAGGAATATTTTATAACGTAGGGTGATAGGCAAACTAAATATATGGGTGGCTAACCAGCTTCCCTTACAATGTGTGTATTTGGTGCTTGTCCTAACCCATTTTATCTCTTGTCAAAAAGTAAACAGTTAACTTAAAAAGCTGCTTTGAGAAGTGTCTGCTTTAGTAACAGATACCTTTTGCTTTATTTTGTTTTAAATCTTTTTCTAGCTATAAAAATACAATATTATAGGGCCTTTTTAAACTGAGTTTTCTCAGTTCAGATTTAAGATTGCTTGATATTTTAGTTGCTAATTTAGGGCCCCATTCAACTTCAGATCAATGGGAGTCTTTCCATTCCCTGTCAGTGGAAGTATGATCTGGTCCACAGGGTGTAGGCTAAAGGGATACTGTTAAGATTGACAGACATAACATTTCGTCCTTCCTTATAAATGTCAATATTTTAAAAAAAGTCTTATTGGTAAGTTTATTTTGTTATGGTTTTGTTGTTGTTGTGAGGGTTTTTTGTTATGTTTTGTTTTTGTTTTTTACTGTCAGTTACCAAAATGCAGAATAAATCAGTATGGAAAAACCCAGCCGCTCAGCTGAAAGACAGACAGTATGCACATTGCAATGTATCTCAACTATCCTTGCCGTTCTGGTCTTCTGAACCAGCAGGGAATTTAAATTAACGCGATTCCTGGTGCCAGTTCTTGGAGAACAGGATTCTTGTATAACTCAGTCCCCTGATGGTTCACAAAACAGGATTGGCAACAAAAGCAGAGGATGGTTTTCTTAGTAGTATTGTCTTAATTAGCAGCTGAGGTATTAAGACTACAATAGACCTAGATTTAAATAAAAAGAATGAGGAGTACTTGTGGCACCTTAGAGACTAACAAATTTATTTGGGCATAAGCTTTTGTGAGCTAAAACCCACTTCATCGGATGCATGTGCCACAAGTACTCCTCATTCTTTTTGCTGATACAGACTAACACGGCTACCACTCTGAAACTTAGATTTAAATGACTCTTAAGATATTTGGTTTAATATCTGTAACATTTTAAAAGGCTTTTAAAATTTATGGAAGTATGTCAGGGATGGAGAGTTGTTGGACGTAATTGGGGGATGGAAAGGGTAGGCATTTGGGCCCTGTTGACATGGCACTATGGCCCAGACGTCCAAAAATGGATGCCTAAAGTTAGTCACCCAAGTCCATATTTAAGCACCTAAATAAGTGACCTGATTTTCAAAAGTATTGCACATCCAGCAGCTGCCACTGCAGTCAAAGCTATACCTCCAGGAGCTTCTGGATTACTCAGCACAAAGTGGTTTACCTCTGTCAAGCATCCCACAACACTTTTTGCAAAGCTGAAGTCAGCTCTGGAATTAGAAAATAGGAAACTTTTCAAAGCAAAGAAGCATCAATATTTTGTACCAAGTACAAATAGATCATTGACACTTGGAATGTCAAAATGAGCTATGAGAAAGTGTAGGGAGGTACCAATGGCAAAGCAGGCACAAACTAGCTTAAACATTAAGTGACATACAGGGAGCCTTTAGCTTCTAAACAAACACAGTACAGTAACTCCTCACTTAAAGTTGTCCCGGTTAACGTTGTTCCATTGTTATGTTGCTGATCAGTTAGGGAACATGCTCATTTAAAGTTGTGAAATGCTCCCTTCCAATGTCGTTTGGCAGGCGCCTGCTTTGTCCATTGCTTGCAGGAAGAGCAGCCCGTTGCAGCTAGCTGGTGGGGGCTTGGAACCAGGGTGGACTGGCAGCCCCCCTATCAGCTTCCCCTATCAGCTCCCTGCTCCCCTAAGTTCCCTGTGCTGCAGCCGCCCAGCAGGCTATCAATTGCTGGGCAGGTCAGCTGTCCCTCCCACCACGGCCATTGCTCCGCCCTGCTCCTTGGAGTTGTCCCAGAGGACTTCGCTGCGTGTCAGAGGGGCTAATTCAGCGGCCCCTCCCTCTGCTCCTGCACCTCGCGAACCCTTCTCCATATAGAGGGTGAGACACGATGGCGAGAGAGACCGAGAGCACTTGGCAGCAGCGCTGTCTCAATTCTGATGCATTCTAAAACCAATGCACTTAAGTGGATCAGCTTACTTAAAGGGCATGTGCGATCTCTCTCGCTTCTCTCTCCAATCCACACCGAGGTGTTCGTTCTGGACGCAACACAGCATTACCCAATTTTACATAACTGTCTTGTATAATTGTATAAAGCGAGTGCACGCGCCACACATGCATATTAATTCGTGGTGGCATTCCATGACCAGAGCTAGCAGCGATTCTGAGCGTGCTACTGTGGTAAGCTATCGCTAGCTACACATATATCCCAGCAGTCCCCCCGCGTGGAATTCGGGGTTGGAGATCCAATGATGATGTGCAAAACAGTGTCGGGTGATCTGGTAAATGCCATCAATCCTCCTCCTGGAAAGCAACGGCAGACAATCATCTTGCACCCTCTTTCGCTTGGATTGCCCTGCAGACCGCATGATCACACATGGACCATTTGCCTTTGTCACGTCACCGTATGTGTACCTGGATGCCGCTGACGAGCGTACTGCGGCTAACGCAGCATCATTTGCTTGCAATAGCAGAACGGTATCGTGTTTACTGTCTGCCATGCATTGTAAATTGTATGAAGATGATGTCTCAGTCATTTGACCGTCTATGCTGTCATGGTGCTCCGCTGAGTTGGCCAGGGCGCAAAGACAAAAATGCAATGACTCCGGTCTCCCTTAGTTATATCTAAAATAGCATCCTCTAGATATGGGCAAATGTGCTAAACCATGTCCAGAGGCACAGCCGCTCTGTGTTCAGATCCCACAGAAAGATCTGATGATCACGGGTTCCCCGCACAACCCCCCGTTGCTTCCTGCTCCCCCAACCCTCGGCTACCGTTGCAGGTCCCCCCATTTGGTGATGAAGTAATAAAGAATGCAGGATAAAGCAACCTGACTTGTTAGTGAATAAACATGAAGAAGCACCTCCAGCTGCTATGATATCCAGCAACGATCTTTCTTTAGACTTGAAAGGGGGGACTGATGGAGCTCAGCTCCCAGTTGCTATGATGAAGAGGGTTACCAGCCGTTCTGTACCATCTGCTGGGAATGACCAGGAGTCATTCCTATTTTTACCCAGGCGCCCCCAGCCGACCTCATCTGAGGTCAGCCAGGAGCACTCACGGGCTGATGATGACGATGGATAGCAGTCATATATTGTACCGTCTGCCACCGGGGAGGAGAGGAGAGAGGGTGCTGCTGTTCAGTGCCGCAGCATCGCATCTACCAGCAGCATGCAGTAGACATAGGGTGACATATAAAAAAGTCAAGAAACAATTTTTTCCCTTTTCTTTCACAGTGGTGGGGGGGTAAATTGACGACATATACCCTGAATCACCCTGGACAATGTGTTTGACCCTACAGGCATTTGTAGCTCAGCCAATAATGCAAAACTTTTCGGAGACTGCGGGGACTGTGGGATAGCTGGAGTCCTCAGTACCCCCTCCCTCCCTGCGTGAGCGTCCATTTGATTCTTTGGCTTTCCGTTTCGCTTGTCACGCAACACTATGCTGAGTCCCTGCTGTGGCCTCTGTCTGGAGATTTTTTCAAATGCTTTGGCATTTCATCTTCTGTAACGGAGCTCTGATAGAACAGATTTGCCTCTCCATACAGTGATCAGATCCAGTATCTCCTTTACGGTCCATGCTGGAGCTCTTTTTGGATTTGGGATTGCATCGCCACCTGTGCGGATCAGAACTCCACGCTGGGCAAACAGGAAATGAAATTCAAAAGTTCACGGGGCTTTTCCTGTCTACCTGGTCAGTGCATCCGAGTTCAGATTGCTGTCCAGAGTGGTCACAATGGTGCACTGTGGGATACCGCCCAGAGGCCAATATCGTCGATTTGCGGCCACACTAACCCTAATCCAATATGGTAATACTGATTTCAGCACTACTCCTCTCGTCGGGGAGGAGAACAGAAACCAGTTTAAAGAGCCCTTTATATCAATATAAAGGGCCTCGTTGTGTGGATGGGTGCAGCATTAAATCGGTATAAACACGTAGTGTAGACCAGGCCTCTGTCTGCTATGCTGTCGCCCCTCCCTCGTGTTTGTGCTGCCTTGTGTGAGAGGCTACATTAACAACAATGTGTTAACCCTTGAGGGCTCAGTTGAGTGCTAGTTCATCATTTAGCAGCAAGACATTCCCTGGGAAATATCCCACCGTCTTTCACCCTCTAACTTCACCACTTCAACCAAGCTTCACAGTCATCACTGCTGTGAATAGGATTAAACTGTTTGTTTAAAATGTATACTGTGTGTATATCTATATAATATATAGTTTTTTGTCTGGTGAAAAAAATTTCCCTGGAACCAACCCCCCCTCCATTTATATTAATTCTTATGGGGAAATTGGATTTACTTAAAGTCGCATTTTTCAGGAACATAACTACAACATTAAGTGAGGTACTGTATCCCTAGGAGAAAAGACTTAAGGTTGCTATGCATGGTCAGTAATATGTGGTAAAAATAAGCTGTGTGCTTGTGGGTGAAGTAGAGCATTGATTCTTATGCATACCTCTGGGGGTAAGCAGAGGTCTTCCAGGGGATACATCAATTCATTTAGATATTTGCCTAGTTTTACAACAGGCTACATAAAAAGCACTAGCATAGTCAGTACAAACTAAAATTTCTTACAGACAATGACTTGTTTATGCTACTCTACATGCTCTACATTCCACTGAAATGGAAGTGCAATATTTATATTCCAACTGATTTATTTTATAATTATAGGGCAAACATGAGAAAGTAAGCAATTTTTCAGTAAGAGTGTGCAATGGCACTTTTTTGTATTTTTATGTCTGATTTTGTAAGCAAGTAGTTTTTAAGTGAGGTGAAACTTGGGGGTACCCATGACAAATTAGACTCCTGAAAGGGGTACAATAGTCTGGAAAGGTTTAGAGCCACTGAAGTAGAGAATATCTCTTGTTAGGTGGCTTCATGTTTAATTTCTTTGCCTATGTGTAGCCGTGTGGCAGGTATATGTATAGCAACACTTATTGTTTCACAATACATTTTTGTGTGCATTGATCTAGGGATTTTTTTTATGCTTAATTGGAAGTTGAGGTTGGGGCTAGATGAGAGGACAAATCTGTATTTGGGTGATGTGCATCTGATGACCAAGAATATTTTCTCACATAGCAACAGCTGCGCATGAATTCTCTGATGTTGGGGAGAATTAGATAGAACAGCATAGCTCCTGATGGAGGTTTTTATGTGCATTAGGCAATGTTGGCCAAAATCGGTCAGACTTGGATACCTTCTTAATAATTGACTAATCATGTTTATGTCCACCTGGCATCTATTGATCATGTTTTTGTGCACAACCCATGCTGTTTCATTTATAACACAAATAACAGCTAAAAATGACCCTAAGTTCAACTTTTAAAAAATTATCTTATGGACTGGATCTACTCAGGATACACCTCCCTACCAAGTTTTGCATAAGATAAACAGTGTTTTTAAGAGGTAACAGTACAAAATAGACAATAGGACTGTCAGAGAAAGAAAAATTTCAGATCAGAGCCTGAATTCAGAATTCCTGTTTCAAAATTTGTGAAAAGAAGCATAACAAAAACAACATCGAAAATTCAAAGGACATAAAAACTGACCCTTTGTGAAATTTCAAATCATTCCTCATCTACGTTTAGGGGGAAAAAATGGATTTTTATATCTCATTTAAGTCAATTTTAGAATGCAACGCTTACTATAGAGTTTCTATCAGGCACCTGCATAATAAATTACATACAAAAATGATGTTAAAAGAATGTCAGGTAGTAAAGTCAAAAATCCCCCAGAGAAGAAATACCAGGAATAACACTATTACGGTATTTTGCTTGCTTGTTTGTTTAGTAGCTTGCTGTTTTCAATTTTATATAAACCGTAGGACTGACTATTAATATATGGTAAAATCAGACAGCAGCTGAATAATGTAATGTTTGAGGATAACTTCAAAAATAATGTTTTTTAAATTTCATTTTAGGTTTTACTTGTTTTTTAAATCACCAAAAAAAAATCTGTTAAATAATTATGATTGATTTGAAAAGAAGACAACTGTTTTTCTGGAGAGGAAGAAAGTGTCAGTAATTTATCTTAAAAGATGTGGGTTTTGGTTACAGCAGAATTATTTTAAAAGTTCTGCTAGTTGTTTTACTATAATTTTATCCACGATTTAATGTTTTAAAATTTGTAAGAGTTTTGCATGTTTTGAAAGTGTTTTCTTTTAATAGCAAAAAAATAAAGAATTTTGCCTTCATTTGTCACATAGGTAAATTTGATGCTATTGATAGCACTGTAATTGGATTGACATGCATAATTAACTGTTGTGAAAAATAATGTGTTGTGACAATGCCTGATTAGTTGATCAGTAGTACCAAGTGGCAAGGATAAAAGGCATTCAGCAGCACCTAAGTTATTCCAAACTTAATTTACTATTATTATTTTAATGGCTTAAATGGTATAAAATATATTTTAAAAAGCTTTGTCAAGATCTCACCATATACAGTTTTCAAATTCCACCTGTTATCTGATTCTCTATGGATCAGATTAGTGATCCAGTAATCTCTGAGGGTCCTGTGATGGGACAGCATGCTGCTTTCTAGGGAAACATTAGGAAGTGAGAGTTAGTCAACTGTGACATTGTGAGACCTAAACCAAAGAATGGAAAAGGTGGGTTTATGATTGTTTGGTATGTGCCAGCCATCTCTCTTACTCTTTCTGTTTGAGGCATTTGACACTATACACTTTATGTAGGATTTAAAAAAAAATAAAAACCCAAACAGAAAACCTTTGAAATACACTGTTAAAAATTTTGTTTTTATTTATTTTTTTTTTCTTTTGATGTTATCTATAAATGTGGACCTAGAGGTGTTTCATTATCTAGTATTTCCTTTCCTGGTGTGATTAGTGAGCATATGGCCTAGTTATTCCACCCCTGTACCTTTCCGTACATGGGGGAGTCTTTAACTGCTAGACTTGCATACTATAACAGAGTGTGATTTCTAGTCTTCCCTTGACAGCTACTGTCACTTTGACATCTTGCTTCTCTTTGGGAAGTCAATCAAATGTCTGTATTTGGAGCAGTCATTTTCATGTTGCTAGATGGATCAAGTAACAGAAGGGAGTGGAAATCAAAAACAGCTTTCACCCTCAGCTTCATAAAATACAAAATTTCCAGTAACCTAGAATCTGTAAATTCCTGACGTTGGTTCTCTGCCTAGGTGTGTAATGTAAAGATGTGCTAGTCCATCAGGTGAGTTTCCTGTTAACCAAACCAACCAACACTAAGAAGTTATTTCATTCCAGCAATGAATCAGTACAGGGGTTGGCAACCTTTCAGAAGTGGTGTGCCAAGTCTTCATTTATTCACTGTAATTTAAGGTTTCGCCTGCCAGTAATACATTTTACATTTACAGGGGCCAGTGGATGGAACCCCAGACTGGCACTGGGCTGAGATGCTTAGCCCGCTGCCAGCCTGGGGTTCTGTCTGCCAGTCCCATCTGCTGGCCCTACTCAGCCTGCTGCTGGCCTGGGGTTCCATCCATCCAGGCCAGCAGCGGGCTGAGTGGGGCTGGTGGCTGGGACCCCGGCTGGCAAGAGGCCAGTAGACAGAACCCCAGACCGGCAACAGGCTGAGTGGGGCCGGCAGCTGGTATCCCAGGCCAGCAGCAGAGCCCCTGAGGGCGGCAGCCGGGACCCCAGGCTGGCAGCAGAGTGCCACTGAAAATCAGCTCGCGTGCCGCCTTTGGCACACATGCCATAGGTTACTGACCCCTGAATCTATACATTTCCATCATTCACTAGTTCTCTTTTCCACCTGAAGACTAACAGTATATGATAAATTGGATTTGTGTATGTATGTGTGTGAAATATTTTTATGTTAAAGAATGTTGGGGAGGGTGACCTACATTGAACAATAGTTTTCAGATATAATGATTTATTGGGAAATAAATTGTCAAAAGTAGTAGTTCTTGCTTCAATTTAGATTTGGCAGTTGCTCCTTGGGTCCATTTCTCTCTCAAGCCTGTACCTAACTGTAATATTTCTTATAAAGGAGGAGTGTTAAAAACAGATTCCACAGCCACCCTAAATAGTTAAGACTGTTTTTTACATCTGGGATAAGCTTGATATGAATTTAAATGGGAAGTGATGGTTTTCATATGATTAAAAAATCACTTTTGCTTATGGGAAAAAATAATGGGGGGAGGGATAGCTCAGTGGTTTGAGTATTGGCCTCCTAAACCCAAGGTTGCAAGTTTAATCCTTGAGGGGGCCATTTAGGGAACTGGAGTAAAATTCTGTCTGATTGGTCCTGCTTTGAGCAGGGGGTTAGACTAGATGACCTCCTGAGGTCCCTTCCAGTCCTGATAGTCTATGATTCTAATTAACACTAATTGTTGGTACCTATACAAGAATTTCTGTCTTGCAAAGCTGAGGAATTAAACAAGTAGCATAGCATGCTATTAGAGTTTGAGTATTTGAGTTTTTGAATTTGTGTGTATCCATTTTTTTAAAATACAAAAGCAAAAGCACACTGGAATACCAAAATCCATCCCAGTTCCTTGTTTGCATTAATTCAACAAAGTTAACTTCTTAATGAAGTTTTGGAATTTAAAGTTCTAGTGCCTGAGTTTCTTTGTCCATGTGAGGCAAAAAAACAACAACCCCAAAACAAAACCAAAAAACAGCGTACAATCTTCTATTGCTGTATTTTTATTTCATATTTAGCAGTGTCAGATGTCTGCTTTCTTTTATACTTTGCTTGTATCTTAATGCCCATTCAATTTTTGACCTCTCTGAGACGGTTAACAAGGATGCCAATTAGAACCCTATGTGTCCGTTTTTCTGTACAGTGGACAGATGTCCCCTCAGCCCCTGGACTAATACAATAAACTCATTTCCCATAAGCCACCAAGGATCCATCAGATAGCATCAACTTTGAATTATTACCGACCTGGATCAGATTGAATCTGTGATCTTGAGGCTCTGTATGCCACTAGCAATCCCATGAGCCATCCAGTTCTCCCTTTTTTCTTTTATTTTTAGGCTAGCTGTACCATTTAATATATAGTACACAGAAACGATAGAAGCAAGCTGAAATATTGCTCTCTTTAGTGATCCAAAATGTTCCTGCCAAAAGAGAAATTAGTCTAGATGAAATATGCAATTTTTTTCTTGCCAGATTCTTCTCTTCCTCTTTTTCTCAACCCATTGTTGGCATTGTTCTGGAGCTCTCTCACAGCTAAGTGATACTCTATTCTTTTTTCTTTTTTAATTGGAACTTCTTTAACATTCTCTTTTGATTCTCAACTGCTATAGGCAAAGATGCAACCCTGCATATTTCTTCACATGACAGACCTTGTGATGCTGTTATGCCTTCCCTCTGAACTCCTTCTAGCGGTACTGACTGCTTCAGAAAACAACTTCCCTTCCTGACACGCCAAGACCTCTGCTTAAATTTTTAATTTTGACCTGACAGGCATTCAGATTCATTGCCTGTAACTGCATTAGAATCAACATATTATTGCATATGTTTGATGAACCATAGAATTGTACTCTTTTGGGACCTAAAAAATGTTGTCAATATTCTTAGTGCTAGTTGCTCAGCAGTTTACTGAGCAATTGTCAAGGGTTTTTTATATTAGTTAAACCTTTGGGAAGGAATGGAAGAAACTTAGAAATAGTTCCCATATTCAGAGCCAAGCAATGAAAAATGTTTTCCTCCTACTTCAAATATTTGCAAATATGGACTGAGTGTTTAATTAAAACAAACTTTTTTCTACTACTTTTTAGTATGCTTTAATTAAATAACACTAATCAAAATAAACTCACTCTCTATAACATCCAGAAAGGTGTGACTATTATGTTTAACCTTTCTTTGAAAATTATTCCTGGGGGAATTCTGCGCCACAGTGCAATACAGAATTAACTTTGTGCGTGCAGAATTTCCTATTCCCCCACAGAAATGGGCTGCAGTTCTTCTAGCCACCACTAGGGGCCACTGGACTCAGCAGAGCCCAGCTTGCACATAGAGGACTCTGCTGGGGGGAGGGAGAGAGAGCTAGAGGGTTCCTGGCAGCTGCAGTTCCCAGCATGCCCTGAGGGAAGGAGAGGACGGCGCACAGGAAACTGTGCAAGCCTGGGACTGAGCATCAGGCTGTTTCTCCCTCTGGATCCCTGGGGGTTGAGGGGGACGGGTGTCTGGGCAAGGGAGAGCCCACAGCTGGGTTCTAGGGAGGGAGGGGATGCAGGTATCTGGGACAGGAGGCCCTGTGGCTGGACTCTGGGGGGCAGGATGGGGGGCAGGCATCTGGGCTGGGGGCGGGGCCCGGGGTTGGGCTCTGGGGAGGAAGGGGTTTGGGTCTGTTGGCCCACTGGCTGGGCTCTGGAGGTGGGAAGGGGGCAGAGAAACATGAACTGGGTTGTCGTAGGGGTTTCTTTAACTCTCTACTCATCAGAGGATGGATACCAGCAATATATGGATAGCCTTCCTGAAAAGATTAACATAGCTGCACTTTTTATTATAAACTAAAATTTCAAGGTATAGTAGACAATTCTTCAAATAGAAAGTGGTTGTTATTTGTAGTTCCTTAATAAAATTTGTCATATTTGAGGTCTCTTAGTTCCCTTTTACCAAATACTGCACTACTTATTTGTATTGTAGTGAAATTGGTAAAATGTTTGCAGCAAGTGTGTGTCTGTGTGTGTGTGCATGTGTGTGTGTGTGTGAGAGAGAGAGAGAGAGAGAAATATATAGAAATATAATCCTGAAAAATTTTGCCTTTCTCACACACACACACACACAAACACACTCTTACTGCAAACATTTTACCAGTTTCACTACAATACAACTAGTAGTGCAGTATTTGGTAAAAGGGAACTAAAAGACCTCAAATATGACAAATTTTATAAAGGAAGAATATATATATATATATATGATGATGATGGAAAAATCTTAAAGGCAAAATTTTTCAAAATTAAGGGGCAGCTGCACACTCCCTAACTGATAGTTGCATGTCTAATTGGACAAATAATTATGCTTGCATAAATTTCAGCAGGCAACATTTAACAATATGTTAAGAACTATTATATGCCTAAATAAAATGCAGAGTTCCAAAACTATTGAGCACTTAAATAGGAACACAGTAATAACCTATAGGGAGGGAGTGGCCATGTATTTAACCAAGCAACTACACAGCCAACCAAGTGGACATTGCTTGGATTACATTTTGATATTTAGAATTGGGAATTGTAAGTAACGCTAGTCAGGAGTCTGAAAAAATGCTTTAATACTGCTTTCCAACTATGTATATTTGCTAGCATGTATTCAAATCATATAAACACAGTATTTTATAAAGTAGATGAAGAGAGCAAAGATTGTGATGAGAAAGTGTCCATTTATATTTTAATATTACAGTTGTCTTGGACTACAGAATAATTGAGACCTTATGTCTAAAGATGATGCAAGTATGGTTCCCTATATTAATATATTGTTTTAATATAAATAAATTAAAATGGCCTGAGGCATAGCATAGTCTGTGAAATTCTTATATTCTTTATAAAAAAAATACTGGATTGAAAAATAACAATAATTTAAAAGTAGAGACATAAAAATCTTTAATTCCATGAATTGTAGATTGTAGACTGGCATCACTACAGATGTAGAGTTAAGGGTGTTTTGGTGGTATGTTTGTTTGCGTGTGATGGCTGACACAGCTGTGTTTAATGAGGTCATATGAAGATGATGCTTTCTATAAGCTTTTGATTACTTGCTGTGTATTGTATTTAATATAACTTAATTGAGTTTTTTAATGTATGGGTTTATGCACCTTGAGCAACCTTAACTGCTATACAGTGTGATGTATTTCTGTTAGGATGTCATATTTACCAGTTTGTTGTTGTCAGCATATGCTTATATTATGGCAGCAATTGTAATGGATTCCTGAAAGGTTAGAATAAATTTCTGTTTAGGTTTAACCAGTTGACAAGAATTTTAGATGCCTTCAAACACTTGAGAAAAAATCTTGATAGCTGCCTTCTATGGATAGTACTCTAAAATGCAAAGATTTATAAAAGATGAAACCACAGACCATTTTTTTATCTATTTTTAAATTATTACAGTTCTAATACCATAGATCTTCACTCTATATAAATTCTACTAACTTACTGTCTGATTCCTTCATTGCAGCTTCAAATGTTCTGATTAGATAGCACTTCAGTCAATCTTATTCTAGAGAGAAAAATTTTATGCAGAGCCTTTGACTGCTACTTTCACTCCAACTCCAAATATAGGAAACAAACTGACTCTGTTGTTTCCTGAGAGTGCAAACAAACCCCCAAGCAAAGTAAACTACCTACCTCCTAACTAAATTTCACTGTGTCCAAAACTCCATTGTGCCATATTGAGAAACAACATACATGTACAATTCACAAGCCCAGGCTAGCTTCCAGCAAGGATGATGCTAACAAGCAAGACACAAGCCCTGATAGTCAGAAAGTAAAAGCGTAAAAAAAATCTTATAGATAGAGCATGTCCTCAAGCAAGCCCAAAGATCAAAGAAAAAATCCAAGACATAAAAAAGGAAGAGAGTACATCTCTTCCTCTGTCATCATCAGCAGAAACAGAACTCTCAAAATCAGATCTAGATAGCCCTAAGGAAGAAATTCAGGAAATATTATTCCCCCCAGGGTGTATGTTTGTTTTTTTAAACAATGGTTGAGTTCTTTTAATACCCTGGATGTTCAACCTCATATGCACTACAGGAAAAAAAAGAGAATAAACAAATGAGAAAGTATTTTCCATTCAGCACTAATAAACAAGCTTATGTCCCTCTCCAGGCAGATTTGGAAGGCCTTATCCAAGCAAAATAGAAATGCTTCAACACATCCAGAAGGTTTAGCAGACCAAAATTCTTCATGACACAAACAAACAAACAAGAATGATTGTGTACCATCTTTAGCAGTGACCTCTTTAGTTAACTGTGATACAATATGAAGGTGAATTCCTAATCTAAAAATCACACAAAGCTAACACAAAGAGAGCACAAGAATTACTGCTTCCTACAAAAGAATTACTTAAGATCAGTCATCATTTCCAACATGTTACTCAAAATCAGTCTTACTCTGGATAAATGAAATCATGGAAAATAGCCCTTCAAAAGATAAGGGATGGCATTTTTATTACAAAACATTTCATTAGTTTACTCCTTTATTTGATTTCTTCCTATACATTTAGTGTCAGAGGTCATTCTATTATAGCCAGTGCCATTTTTAGGAGGCCTCTAAACCTGGGAGATTGAAGGCCCTGACTCTCAATCTAAGCAATAACTGATAGCTTCTAAATACTCTAGTGGAGAATTGTGAACTCCTAGACATGGTGAGGAAGAAGTGGAGAAACAAGCTTTGTTTTCCAAATAATGAAACAAAACAAAAAGGAATATAGACCTAAATACAATTTTTTTGGGGTTCTATGCATTCACATAATCAAGGAGGACTTCAGTTAGGAGTGGAGGATTGAATAGATATAAAAGGGGAGGTAAACTCAGAGATCATTCCAACGTATTCCTTATGAACACCAAGCCCAATGTACAAGGCTCACCATGTCTAAGAACTCAGAGTAGTTAAGTGAAAGCCATTTTGACTAAGAATGAATGAACTTGACAGGTAGAAAAAGGAAATGGCCCTTCAAAGATCCTTGATTGAACTGAAATGATGGATCTCAAAGAGGAATATTTTTATATTTCCATCAAGATCTGCCGCAGAAGATTGCTTAGATTTGCTTACTGTTCCAGTGTCATTTCCAATACACAGCTCTCCCATTTGCCATGGCCACATCTCCATGAATTTTTACAAAGTTCCCACTAGTTCTAATTGCTGCCGTATTAGAGAGGAGAGTACACACCTATCCATTCTTCAGTCATCACATTATAGTCGGTTTATAACTGAGAAGGAACTTGAAGACATCAAGGCAATCATGCACTTACTTCCTTCAGTCATACAGGTACTTGTACTTGCTAAATATAGAAGCAGATAATCTGATTCAAGGACATTGATATAAATTTAGATGCAGGCAGAGGAGGAGATTTCCTCCCACCAGAGAGGATTTTTTATATATTTTTATTAATTATTTAAGAAGTTTTATCAACAAGTATTTTTATTGCCAAGAAACCACTTGCAACATTATAACTAATAGGCATAGACATACGCAATATAAAATATACAGTTTCATGGGACCAGTTTTATAAAGATAAAATAGTACTCTAAAAATAGGAAATAAGGGAAAAATTAAATTGTTCTTGCTTTTCTAATTCATATTCTAATAATTTAATGGTCTTTGTGCCTTTTAAGTCAACCTGATATGATTCCATGTAAGCAAAAAAACGTGTATTTGTCATATAATGTACAGAATAAAAACTATGAACTAGCACAGCATATCTAGCATTTCTTTAACAGAAGAGTAGGGAAAATAAATTCAAACAGTACATAAAGGAAGTGAAAGTTACCACAGTTCTTTATAAGCAGTCTGAGAATCAGTTTAATTAAGTTCCTTCAGTGGCAAAATTATAAATGTTATAAGCCATAAAGGAGAGCTAAAGTGGCTGCTACCCGTGATATAAAATTCTCATATATGTTAATGAGTTTTGAACTCCTCTCCCATCACTCTAAAATTGCTGATGAAAGACACATTGGTCTCACGGATCAAGATAGTCATGATAATACTATTTCCTTTCCATCTTCTCCTGCCTCCCTCCAAACCTGGGGAAAGCTAGGAGAGGAAGGATAGTCATGTGGTTAAGGTGCTGGGGAAAATCTGGGCTCTACTTCCAGCTCTGCCACAGATTTCCTGTATCATGATGGGCAAGTCACTTAATTTCTCTGTGCTTCAGTTCCCCATCTGTAAATTGGGGATAATGGTACTTCTTTTCCTGTGATAATGAACTGTATCAGTTTAGGAAAAGGAACTGCACATGTTTGTAGACAGTTCAATGAGGACCTAAGCTAAATGTGCAGCGGTGGTCCAAAAAGCAGATGAAGTTAGGATGCGTAAGTAATGGGATGGAGAGCAATATGGAAAATATTATAAAGCATTATATACAATCAATAGTGTGGCCTCATCTGAAACACTGTGTGAAGTCCTAATCACCCATCTCAAAAAAGGAGATTGCAGATTCAGAGAAGGTGACAAGATCTATTATGGATGTGGAAAGACTCTCATTTGAAGAGAGATTGAAAAGATTGGGATTGTTTACTTTAGAAAGGAGATGATTAAGAGCAAATATAATAAAAGTATATAAGATAATGAATGATATTCTCCCTATTGTCTAACAGTTAAACAGGAGGACCGTCAATGAAATTAAAAGGTGGCAAATTCAAAACTGATAAAAGGAAATATTTTTTCACACAACGTATTATAGATTGTGGAATTCATTGCTATAGGAAGTTTTGTTGAGACTAAGAATTTATCAAGAAAAAATGATTGGCCAAGAATATCCAGAGTTATAATTAAAGCTATCAAAAGTTTTGGAAGGGATATTAAACCTCATTTTTCAGGTTTTGAACCGGGATGGGCAAAGTGTGCCCCACAGGCTGCATCCGGCCCATCAGACCTTTTAATCCAGCCATCGAGCTCCCGCTGAGGAGTGGGTTTGGGGGCTTGCCCCTCTCCGGCTCTCCAGCCGGGGAGCAGAGTCAGGAGCTTGCCCCGCTCTGTGCATGCTGTGACTCCCGGGAAGCAATCAGCATGTCCCACCTCTGGCTCCTATGCATAAGAGCAGCCAGGGAGCTCCGCACATTTCTGGAGAGCTGTGGCCAATAGGAGCTGCATTGCTGGCACCTGCAGATGGGGCAGCGTGCAGAGCCACCTGGCTGTGTAGGAGCTGGAGGAGGGACATGCCACTGCTTCCAGTGCTAATTATTAGAGTAGGATGAAAGCTAATGTGGAGAGCATATTATACCACATCTGCCTTTGTGTGCTTCTTACACCTTCCTCTGAAAATACTGGCTCCTGTATCATGATACTGAACTAAATGGATCTCACATTTAATCCACTATGGCAATTCCTAGGTACCATAATAGTGCAAAGAGAATGGAGCAGGCCCAGAGATCTGGCCAGTCTCTTCCATTTTGGGACTGTTTTGTGATCTTTGTAGTCTTTGTTTTATAAATCAGTGATAATGTTTAAAATATAGGATCTTTGGACCCACCTGTTGAAATAATTAAAGGAGAGTCCACTAGGGAGTCAATCAGAGAGTCATGCCATGGAGTGATGTAGGCAGAGCCTTTGGAATTGATTTAGGAATAACCGTGAGGAACGCGGCAAAGAGAGAAATGGGCAAGGATTAAATGCCGAAGGGAAAAATCTAAGTTTTTAGATTTGAATCTAAAATCAGATTATTCGCCTAGAAATATGGACACAACACCTAATAGCATTTAAATGCCCCCAAGAACTAAGACATCTTTATCTCTTCTTTCTATTTGTCTAATTATCTTTAATTTTTTATACTTTCTACTTTGTCAGACAATTTGCTCTTTTTTATCACTCCTGCACTTCAGTGTTTCAGCTGGCTTTTCTTGAGTTAGCAGCTCTCGTCTGTGACTGATGAAAGATATTATTTCGGCGAAATGGCTTTTTTTATATCTGTCTCTCCCTTGCTGCTTTCTTTTTGTCTTCTGCTTTAGCTCCTGTTCTGAATCTTCTGTTTGGCCTCTTGCTTGTCTCTCCCCTCCCACTTTTTGTATATGCCTTCCCCCATTCCCTCATTCATACCCCTCAGTCAGCTATATCAGGGGTTCTCAGACTTCATTGCACTGTGACTCCTTTCTGACAACAAAAATTACTACACGATCCCAGGAGGGAGGACAGAACCTGAGCCCGCCCAAGCCCCACTGGCCAGGGTGTGGGGGGAGAAGACAAAGCCTGAGTCCCGCCACCTTGGGCAGAGGGGCCAAAGTCAAAGCCCAAGGGCTTCAGCGCCAGGCCGGGAGGGCCTGTAACCTGAGCCCCACCAACTAGGGCAGTGGGGCTCAGGCTTAGCCCCTGGCCCCAGGTGGTGGGACTCGCATTTTGACCCCAGCCTGGGCCCCAGCAAGTCTAATACCAGCCCTGGTGACCCCATTAAAACGAAGTTGTGACCCACTTTGGGGTCCCGACCTACAGTTTGAAAACTGCTTTATCCTTCCAGGTAGTCCCCCCAATCCTACCCCTCAGTATATCACCCAGAGTCTGTCATCTCTCCATTCCTTACATGCATACCACCCACCCCCTAGCCCATACAACCCATTTGAACAATCTAATTTACATATATGTAAGAGAATATTTTAACGGCTTTGCTGCTTGGTCCATTTTACAGTATTAGAGCACTTTCTTGGAAGTATCTTGGAATGCCATCGCTTAAAAGGTAATTCAGCTACTATGTTGGGGTGTATTGGAGGCACATTTTTTGTGTTTGTTGCCCCATATGTTTGAATAATCTTTATATATTTAGAAGAGCTGAATCAACTTGGCTTGTGTCAATATTTAAACATTATTGCTCATTATCCTCATATGTATTATAGAAACAGTTGAGCAAAACTTTAAAGAGTATGTTTTACCCCCGCTGTATACGTATGACTCCTGTTTTGTAATAGGAATTAAGTTTATTGGGTCAAGAACATATCAGTTTATTTGTAGCTGTAGAAAAAGAGCATTACAATCACTTTCATACTTCCATTACAGAAGCCGGAAGTTTGAATAACCAGAGTAAAATTTTTCACAGTACTTTGTATCTGTGATACATAGTAGAAACTTCTTTTTCTATTTCATGATAGAGAAATAACTTTTAACCCCAACAGAGTAAAAAATTTGGGGATTGGTCCTGCTTTGAGCAGGGGGTTGGACTAGATGACCTCCTGAGGTCCCTTCCAACCCTAATATTCTATGATTCTATGAAATGACAATTCTTTTGTCATTTATAAATGCAGATATCAAAATTGAGTTGAAATATATATTTTTCTTTGTATCAGAATATGTCCACTGATGTACTTCAATTTATAAACCTGTAAATATTTAGTATAGTCTAAAACAAAATAATTTGTTATAAATAGTAGAGAGAGTTGGAAAATGTTCATTGTCTGACAAAGGAGGTGCTTTCGTCCTCATGAATAGGTCAGAATATGAACAAGCGGCTGCTAGACAACTGTCTGACACCACATTCTACAGGCCATTACCCTCTACCCCACTGAGGATTACAAAAAGAAACTATATCATCTGCTCAGGAAACTCCCTAAAGAAGCACAGGAACAAATCTACACTGACACACCCCTAGAGCCCAGAGGTATTCTACCTGCTACCCAAAATCCATAAACCTGGAATCCTGAATGCCCCATCATCTCAGGCATTGGTACCCTGACAACAGGATTATCTGGCTATGTAGACTCTCTCCTCAGGCCCTATGCTACCAGCACTCTCAGCTACCGTCGAGACACCACTGATTTCCTGAGGAAACGACAATCCTTTGGTGATCTTCCAGAAAACACCACCCTAGCCACTATGGATGTAGAAGTCCTCTACACCAACATTCCATACAAACAAGGACTATGAGACATCTTCGATACCATCATGGCAAACCTGGTGGCTGAACTTGGTGACTTTGTCCTCACCCACAACTATTTCAGATTTGGGGATAGTTTATATCTTCAAGTCAGCGAGACTTCTATGGGTGCCTGCATGGCCCCTCAGTATGCCAACTTTTTTGTGGCTGACTTAGAACAGTGATTCCTCAGCTCTTGTCCCCTTACTCCCCTACTCTACTTGTGCTACACTGATGACATCTTCATCATCTGGACCCATGCGAAGGAGGCCCTTGAGGAATTCCACCAAGACTTCAACAATTCCCACCCTACCATCAACCTTAGCCTGCCTGGATCAGTCCACACAAGAAGTCCACTTCCTAGACACTACAGTGCTAATAAGCGATGGTCACATAAATACCACCCTATACCGGATACCTACTGACTGCTATACTTATCTACATGCCTCCAGCTTTCATCCAGACCACATCACACTATCCATTGTCTACAGCCAAGCTCTAAGATACAACCGCATTTGCTCCTATCCCTCAGACAGAGACAAACACCTACAGAATCTCTGCCAAGCATTCTTAAAATTGCAGTACCCACCTGGTGAAGTGAAGATACAGATGGACAGAGCCAGAAGGGTACCAAGAAGTCACCTACTACAAGACAGGCCCAACAAATAAAGTAACAGAACGCCACTAACCATCACCTACAGCCCCCAACTAAAACCTCTCCAATGCATCGTCAAGGATCTACAACCTATCCTGAAGGACGATCCCTCACTCTCTCAGACCTTGGGAGACAGGCCGGTCCTTGCCTACAGACAGCCCTCCAACGTGAAGCAAATACTCACCAGTAACTACACACCACACAACAAAAACACCAACCCAGGAACCAAACCCTGCTACAAACCCTGGTGCCAACTTTGTCCACATATCTATTCAAGGGACACCATCATAGGACCTAACCACATCAGCCACACCATCCATGTCTTGTTCACCTGCGCATCTGCCAATGTGATATATGCCATCATTTGCCAGCAATGCCCCTCTGCCATGTACATTGACCAAACCGGACAGTCTCTACGCAGAAGAATAAATGGACACAAATCTGACATCAGGAATCTTAAGATTAAAAAACCAGTAGGAGAACACTTCAGTCTCTCTGGTCACTCAATAACAGACTTAAAAGTGGCAATTCTTCAACAAAAAAACTTCAGAAACAGACTCCAATGTGAAGCTGCAGAACTGGAATTAATTTGCAAACTGGATACCATCAGATTAGGCCTGACTAAAGATTGGGAGTGGTTGGATCATTACAAAACCTAAACTTAATTTCCCCGATACTAATTTATCCCTATTGTTACTCACACCTTCTTGTCAACTGTCTGTAATGGGCTACTCTTTTACCACTTCAAAAGTTATTTTTCCTCCCTTGGTATCCTGTTATATTGATTTATCTCATTAGACTGACCTCACACTTGGTAAAGCAATCACCATCCCTTCATGTATTTATACCTGCTCCTGTATTTTTCACTTCATGCATCTGATGAAGTGGGTTCTAGCCCACGAAAGCTTATGCTCAGATAAATTTGTTAGTCTCTAAGATGCCACAAGGACTCCTCATTGTTTTTTCATTGAAACAGTTTTGCATCAGAAAATGCAATTTCAGTGAAACTGCATTTTTCACAAAAAGTATCTTTTTGACAAAATTTTAAGTGAAAACAACTTGTTCCAAAGTAAAATCTTTTCATTTTGGAAAATTATATTTAGGAAAGTTTTGAAATTTTGTTTCAAAATTAAATTCAAGTTTCAAAATTTATTTTATTGTGTTTAATTTTAATATTTTTATTATTTCTACATTATTTCAGGATATGTCAATAGTATTAGTGAATAATCTGAGAAATAATGCCATTGGAAGTCATGTCATAATGATATCATATAATAGTAAAAATATGTTTATGTAATTTAATTTTATTAAAAATTGATTGCTTAAATTCCATTTTGCTGAAGTATCAAATTGTAATATGAGACTTTGATCTATAAAATAAGATAAGAAGTTTCAATGTGTACTAAGTAGAAACTGCCTTTAGTTTTTCTTTTATTTTTACATAGTAAAACATTGTCGTAATCTGACATTACATTATACCTTTATACTGAGATATCATCCTAGAATGTAAAATGAAAATAGATCTTTAAAAAAATTCAAAATGAAAATTTCATGACAATATTATTTGCTCAAATTTGGAACTGAAACAGATGTCAAAAAGTTGAAAGAAATTCTGACTTTTGTCCATCCCTAATAAATAGTATCAAAAATCCAGCGAGGTGTATTATTTATATAACACACACCAGGGGCACAAATGTTCTCAAATTAAATACAAAATATTGGTTTCAAATAGAAGACTTTGACAGTGAAAGTATAACAGTAGTTTATGGTGAATTAGTTTTTATTCTAACATTCATCCATAATATGTGAATTTTATGTGAGACTGGTTTATTTTATTAATAAACATTTTCAAAATAGGTTTCTCAAGAACTTTGATTTTGAAACACTCCGTGTAACTAATATTGATAAATATGGTGGTCACTAGTCAGTGTACAGTGTTTACAGTAACTTATGATGAAGAGGGTAGGATAAAATGATTCTTCTGAAGTCTCTATGAGAATTAGTTAGCAGCAGCAGGTGCTTTCTGGAGTGCTTCCTTCTGCTTCCTTCTTTTTGCACCCAGACAGTGGGTGAGATTCTAATTTTAGATGCAAAGTGTGCAATACTGTGTATTTTCAAGAGAATAAAAAGGCATTATTTAATAGTGGAGTTTTCAAGATAAGTGGGAATGCAAATTTTAGATTAGGATCTAACATTAAAACTATTGTTAACGCTAACACAGCGTGCACATTTACTTGCGTTCTGAGAGTACGATTTCTGAGTCTACTGCTGAACATTTGTCTCCCTCCAAAAGGGGGATTATACTTGTTCATACATATCCTTGTTGATAACATCAGATGTTTCTTGCATCATGCATATTTAATGTAGAAACAGTATTGTTTTTTCTTGTTGTAGTGAGGGTACTAATCTATTGTGCCAAATAGTTTACAAGTGCAGAAGATATTATGCAGTGAACTATATTTTTTAAGGATAAAAGTAATAAAGCAGTTTTAAATTATTCCTATGTTTACATGTTTAGATGCATAGATAGTAGTTATTGGAGGAGGTTAATTTTCCAGTGATTTTTACATACAATGTTTGATAGTGGTGGTAGGCCCAACCTACTGAATTATTTATGGTTGAGGGGTTGTGTATGCTCAGAGATGAAGCAGGCTTGTGCACATACTGCAAGATTTTCATGTGTTCAGAACCTGAACTGAGAGAAACTGTTGAGGGGCTCTGCTACAGGAGCCTGGTCATTTAATTTTAGCGTGGGATTAATTTTTAATGCCGACTTGAAAAAAATAAAAATTTCAAGTTTTGTTGAGCCACAATATTTCATTTAACCCCTTCAGTGATCTGTGATAGTGTTTGTTCCACTAGCTCTGGGGCTCTCTTAAAGTGTATCATACAGCTGAAATATGTTAATTAAAAAAAAGACTTCCATGACACGTTTATCCCTAAGCATTAGTGCACCAAATCATGGCTTCATTGTCATAAGAACAGATTACTGCATCACTTGATCATTAGTTTTCAAATGACAATGTGGTTTAAAAATATTTGTATTTTAAAACATCCCTTTGTACTTTATAATATAGAACGAGACCCATAATTTTGGTCAATAGATGGAATGTTTTCATGTCTCTTTACGACAATTTACATGCACAGACTGCATTTAACTACAGAGTAATTTTTAGTGTAGTTGTAGACATAATCTTTGACTGAGTGGAGAACAGTTAAAATAAGAGACCGAATTTTTCTCTGTGGAAATGTATTCAATTATGTTTATTTTATCTTTTATGGGACATTTCCTCCCAGTATGAAATATCGATTCACAGGGATTTTACTGAACAGATTTTTGTTACTGTTCATGGACCTCAACTACTTTTATTTCATATGAATTTTAGGATAGTTTTTATAAAAAAAACAAGGACAAGTATAGTTTTATGTACTTTCTGTGCTTATTAATAAAGGATTTTGAGTACTTTTTAAGATAAGTACTATTTTACATATTGATCTGTTATTTTAATACATTTAGGTTTGCAATTGACAGGTAAAAGAAATGAGCTTTCATACATATTCTTTAAGCAATATTAACCTCTTTATTGCTGAGATTTCAACCCACTGACCATTAGTCTTTCTCAAAAGTGTTGAAGTTTTATTCCTCCATGGATCTGTCATAAGAATGTATTGTGAATAATGGAACCTGAATATTTTTTTTACCTTTTACCTGTCAATTGCAAGCCGTTAGTTAAAATGGAAAGCTTTGCCTTTCTGTATATATATAATTTTTATATGTCAAGAAAATAGTTGTCCTAAAATTCCATCTCCCTTACCCTGCATAGCAGTCATCATCACACTAATATGGCAGTCAGATTTCACTCCGTAAGATGATGTAATACAGCATCAGGATTTGCAAATCTATTGTCTAGCATACCTGCCATGTGTTTTGTTCCATAAAAAGGAACAATTTGCTCCTGTGGATACTTGCAACTTAACAGAATTATTTTTTAAACAGTCCAAGAAAAAAGCAGAAAAAAGCTCCCCTATTTAAGTACTATCACACACAAATAAGCTAGTGTAATTTCAGTATAATTAGATTTCAGGTATATTTTTACCATACAATATGGTAGTATAGTTTTAGGTGGTATTTTTTCTTTAATTAAAGACATATTTATGATAGATCTCCCAGTGTTTACAGTGGGTTCGAGCCTAAAGCAATAGACAGATCACATGACACAAAAGTGTCAATACAAAATACTTTAACAGATATAACACAGTTATGTTGTCTTACTTTATCAACTGAAATGTGTGATACACATTTGGAAAATACTATTTTTATGAGATTGCAGAGGGTGGTCATAATTAAATAGGATTTGACTTATACAGAATTTAACTTTGATACATTAGCAAAGCCAGGCCCAAATTATTTTAAGATGCACAGCCAGGCTCTTGGGTAACTTATACACAGTTCATGGTTTCAATAATAAATAATAAGTGGGAGGAAAGGAAAAAAAGGCATTGTGAATCAGATTAATAGATATGTTAACTTTGCAGTTGGATTAGACTGCATTTCTGATGAACAACTTTTAATTAAATGTATTAGCAGTAGCTGTAGTTATATTTCTATTTAACAAAAGTTGTCCAAGAGGGGAGGCAGTATAATTCAGTGGATGGGGCATTGAAATAGGAGCCAGGTATTCTGCGTTCTACTCCTGACTCTGCCACTGACCTGCTGAATTACTTTGGGTCTGGTTATAGCATCTTTCTGTGCCTCAGTTTCCCCATCTGTAAAATGCAGGATGTAGTACTTGTCTCCACTGTAAAGCACTTGGAAATCTACAGATGTAAAAGCACTGGACAGAAGCTAAATATTAACATTAAATAGAAATATTGGTGAAAAGAATTCCAGTTTGAGTATAAGCTTGCAATAGAGATAGCTCTTTACAGTTGAGATTGTATCCAGGTAAATAGGAAAAAATGTTCATTTGAGTCTTGTTTGTAAAACTAAAACCAAAAGCACGAGATGCAGTACTTAATTGTTTCAGTGTATCTCTTCTCTCATTTATGTGATATCTGAGCCAGTTTTTTACATATATATTTTTGAGCCAGATATTTCAGCTAATATATATTGCCATTCGTTAGTCAATGGAGCTACACTCATTTACACAATTTAAGAATCTTACTGTATATCGTTAAGAATTATTGTTAATTGTTCTGGACATGTAATTACATGACTGTGTAGAACAGACTTTCTTGTGGAGCATCATAGTATGTGACCACAGTCACAAATTTATTAATCAAGTACTTTCCATCATTTCAGAAGTATGGAATGTGGGAAGGAGTGCCAAGGAATGTAGGAAGGAGTGCTAAGTTGCATATTTTGATGCAAGAATTATTATGAAAGATGCTATTGATATTTCCTTCTAAAATACCATTTTCTCAGGTTGCTACTTGCAAACTAATATACACAACCATAAGAATATTAAAAGAATGTATTATTTGTATTTTCATGGATCAGGAATAATCGTGTAACTTGAGTAGTGAAATCCTACATCAGTTATGACTGGTTCTCTCTAACAAGAGAGAACTATATCAATTTCTGTGTTGTTCATATTAATTAGACTCAGTTGTTTTTAGATACCTCCTGATCCTTAATAGAGTTTTCATTTTCACTTGAACTCACTAATTGAATAGTATGGTATAATAAGACTGGGTAAAAAATTAGTTGGACTGTGGAGAGGATATTACATGTGCATGACAGTTATACTAACATTTGTACTTATAATTGTCTTCAAGATTTTTTTGTTCCATAAATTTGATGTACATAGTAGTTCTGGGCAAATCTTGCACAACAGGCCTGAGTCCCAGTCCACTGAATTCAATGGAAAGATCCACCTTACCTTGAGCAGGCTTGATGAGTACTTGGTGAGGCCTGGGATTGGTTCTGGACTGACCCTTCAAGGTTTGTTTTGACTGAAGCTGGGAAACAATTTTTCCATCCATTTTGAGATTTCAAAAATCTTCTCGTTTTGCATTGGAATGAAACTGAGACCTTTTAAGTTTTTCATGAAAAGCAGAGAGAGCAAGAAAACCACTAGAATAAACAGTTGCTCAGAGCATTCACATAAGCTGTAGGAGACCAAGTCTGCTCTGAATCAGGCACAGCAGGGATTTAACCTGGATCCCCACATCACAGGTGTCCTAATCACCAGATTATAGAGTCTGTTTGTGTCTCTCAGTCTTGCCTGTTGGAACTGTTCTACTTTATATTAACAGTTAAATATTCATTGGCCCAGAGCCAGAGCAAGCAACTCTAAAGCCCAGTGGTTAGGGAACTCATCTGAGATGCAGGAAACATAGGTTCAAGTCCATGCTTTGCCTTACGCAGTCCTGAAAAATACTTGAATGGTATCCTTTGAATCTGATAACCTAAAATTACATGGACAAATAAAATCAGTATTTTCCACTCTTGAAAGAAATAATTCTGTTACTAAAACAAGACAGTGGTTTTTCT
Source organism: Chelonoidis abingdonii (assembly GCF_003597395.2). Lineage (NCBI taxonomy): Eukaryota > Metazoa > Chordata > Testudines > Testudinidae > Chelonoidis > Chelonoidis abingdonii. The sequence continues at coordinate 53,477,952 of NC_133774.1, read as the reverse complement.
TTGTCCTGCTGGTACATTGTATCTTCTTGTAGCATTTCTACTTATCTTTAATTTGGGAAAGGTGGGGTTGGGTGGGGAAGTCATTCTTCTGTATTAAAGACAAAAATGGGATGAAAGATCTCTTATGGATGATTGCAATGATCCTTCTGGTAGAATATAAATTTACTTCTTTTGTTTAGTCTCTAGCACGCTGCTACTTTTAAAATGTTATCATAATACAGTCTGTTTTCTGTAAAAAAAACAAAAAAAACCACAACCCCACCCCACCTCAGCAAATCTTATTCTGTATTGTATGAGTCAACTATTTTAATACATAAAATAATTCACTGTATATTTTAGATAAATCTAAACAGTAATTGTGCTTTCAAAATGTATTTTATTTAGTTGTCAGAGGTAACTTTGTTGCCTATGTTGATTTTACTTCTGTTTGGTCTAAAACATTCCTGTCATAGGAATAATATCAGAATAATAAAAAACTAAAAAATAACAGTTATGAAGCTTTTAAAACCTCAGTTTTAGTATAGTATAGTAGTAGTGTTTACTAATATATGATCTGCCTCTATAGACATTTATAGCATAGTCCTCACTAAAGTATCTGCATTGTGCATATAATTTTGGTGTAGCAAACTTTCAGTCTAAGCACATCTCAGTACAGAAACAGAGGGTAAAGCAGAGATGGGCAACCTGTGGCCCGTCAGGGTAATCTGCTGGCGGGCCGTGAGATAGTTTGTTTCCATTGACCATCCACAGACATGGCCACCAATAGCTGCAGGTTGCCCACCAATTGGGTAAATGATTGATTGACCCTACTGAAGTCAAAACTGGCTGTTGTTTCCACTGGTTTCCGGGTCCCACAATGATTGGTTCTTGGCCCCATGCTATTTAACATTTTTATCAGTTACCTGGAAGACAACATAAAATCATTCCTGATAAAGTTTGCAGATGATACAAAAATTGGATTGCAGAGTGATAAATAATGAAAAGAGGGCAGGTCACTGATTCAGAGTGATCTGTGTTGCTTGGTAAACTGCACACGCAAGAAATTTGTTTTAATATGGCTAAATTTATTAATTTAGGAACAAAGAATGTAGGCCATACTGAAGAATCTGGGAGTCTATCCTGGAGAACAGCGACTCTAAAAAAAGATATGGGAGTTGTGGTGGATAATCAGCTGAACATGAGCTCCCAATGTAATGCTCTGGCCAAAAGAGCTAATGCAACCCTGCGATGCATGAACAAGGGAATCTGGAATAGCAGTAGAGAGGTTATTTTATCTCGGTATATGGCATGTCATAAACAGATAGCTAAGGGTTAATGTTTCTTTTACCTGTAAAGAGTTAACAAAAGGAACCAAACACCTGACCAGAGGACCAATCAGGAAACCGGATTTTTCAAAGCTCAGGGAGGCAATTTTTTGGGTGTGTGTCTTTTGTCTGTGACTCTGTGCTCTCTCGGCTCTGAGAGAGGATCTTTTTACCTTCAGGTTTTCTAATTTTCGTTCCAATTGTGATAAAGGTAGAAAAACATAGGCTTATATTGTTTTTTTTGTATTGTACATACGTGTAAGTTTGCTGGAATGTTTTAAATTGTAATATCTTTTGGATAAGGCGTTTATTCATTTTTCTTTAAAGGAATGACTCTGTATTGTCAAACTTGAATACAGGACCAGTTTTAATGTCTTTTTCTTCTTTTATATAAAGCTTTCTTTTAAAATTGTTGCGATTTTTTTTTAAGTTGAGGCTCAGGGGATAGATCTTGTGCCAAGGTTACGGTTCTCTCTCAGGGAAAGAACTGGGAGGGGGAAAATCTCTTTGGTGTCAGAAGTAGCAAAGCTTACCTTTGCAGGGAACTGACTGAGGTGAAAGAAAACTGATCTCTCTGTTTTGCATTTCAAGGAATTGAATAGGGGATGTCGCCAGGGCCATCCAGGAGGGGAAGCCTGGGAGGAATAAAGAGGAGACAAGGGGATGGGGTTTTTCCTTTGTTGTAGACTCAGGGCATCTGAGTCTTGGGGTCCCCCAGGGAAGGTTTTGGGGAGACCAGAGTGCGCCAGACACTGGAATCTGGCTGGTGGCAGTGCTATCAGATCTAAGCTGGTAATTAAGCTTGGAGGTTTCATGCTAGCATCTTATTTTCTGAACTCTAAGGTTCAGATCTGAGTAGGAAAGCTATGTCAGGCACTAGTGTGACCACTGCTGGAATACCGTGGGCTGATCTGGTGTCCACAATTCAAGAAGAATGTTGATAATTTAGAGAGAGTTCAGATAAGAGCTGGGAAAACGAGTAAAGGATTAGAAAACATGCAGTATAGTGATAGACTCAAGTTGCTCAATCTATATAGCTTATCAGAGAAAAGGTTATGGAGTGACTTGATTACAGTCTATAAGTATCTACATGGGGAACAAATATTCAATAATGAGTGATTCAGTCAAGCAGAGAAAGGTATAACATGATCCAGTGACTGGAAATTGAAGCTAGACAAATTCAGCCTGGAAATAATGTGTACTTTTTTGACAGTAAGAGTAATTAATCATTTTACCAAGTGTCCTGGTAGATTCTCCATCACTGACAAATTTTATATCAAGATTGTTGGGTTTTTTTAATAGATATGCTGAAGGAATTATTTTGAGGAAGTTCTGTGTCCTGGGCTATAACGAGGTCAGACTGGATGATCACGGTGGACCATTGTGGCCTTGGAATCTATGCATCTAAATCAACCAGAAAACTTCCATTGACTTCAGTGAGGCCATGATTTCTCCCAGATTCTCTGTGTAATTTGTATTTTCCTAAATCTAGAGACATGAAGGGGTGTCAGAACAGTTCCTTTATGGTACATTAAATGATTCAAAGATTACAATCCATTCCTTTCATTTAAATATGTAAAAAGTCCAAACTGTGATGGTGTATTTGAAGATGATAAAAAGATAATTCCACTTAGTGCCTGCAGACTGTAGAAAATGTAACAGCTAGTGAGATCCCCAGGTCAGATCAGCAGTACTAACAATAGTTGTCTTGGAGTGGCTGCCAAAATGACATATGATAGGAGAGAGGAATTGTTAGAAAGTATTCAAGTATCTCAGGAGCATATAGATAGAGCTTTTAACCCTGTACAAATTTTGAATAGAGCTTCTAATCTGTACTTCCTAATGGAACAAAAGTAATTTTATTTCTTCACGTTTATAAAATAACATTAAGCTACTTTGGAATTACAGTGGATTGCTTTAAAATTTTCTATTTGTTAATTAATTTGATATGGAGCTGTAAATCTAAGTAGATTTTTTTGCCCACATCTTTTCATTCCTATGAAGCAAGATAGATTTTAAAGGTAATCTGCTCAATGGACATTATTACAATAGAGTGATCTATTATTTAAATAAAAATTAAGATATTCAAATCTGTATTTTTAAATGTGTTAGTATATATTACATTGTCTGAAATACTCCTCTCCCTACTACACTCTTCAGAGCATGTTAAATTTGAGATTTTAATCACATGGAAGTCAGGAAAATCAGAATTAACTTTCCAACAACAACCTTAATTCTGCTCACTTTGTGTGCCTGCTGTATTTTGGGGGCTTATAAAGTCACACAACACTTAGGTGACATACTGGACCGTTTGGCAAATGATTACATTTTTGCTCAAAACCACGTCCACTACTGCATCTGGCTGGTGCTGTCCTCTGCTTGGACCTGAGGCAGTTACAAAGCAGTCGGTTACAGGGTCACTAGCTTAACACCTTCCCACATGTTAATCCAGAGTATTCTCCCCCCACTGAGAGCATCTAGGTATTTCCAATACTTCCTCCTCAAATTCATTTGAATTTAAAATATAGTGCCATTGTTAAACTCTTTTCTATTATCTCCCTTCCCTCCCTCCAGTCAGGTTTAACCTATTTTTAGCTATAATGTAGAAAACCTCCAATGGCTATTTCTAAAATAACAGACAAAGGGCAAATGATAGCAAGCAGACACACAATTTTGTACAGCCTCTGCTTCAACTCTATACTGAAGTGAAGCTGCCTTCTCAAAATACTAAAAGATACTAAATAAACAAAAGCGTTTTGTTTCTTTAGATTCATCTCATTTTTGCCATGAGAATGAATACAGTATAAAGCTTCCCTAATTCCTTCATGATGCGCAGGGAAGGCCATGCATTATTTATGTATACTGTTTATTTAGAAACTTACATTAGCAGTGGATTCACTGCATGTAAGGTGCTTGAGATCCTTGCAGTTAGCTTTCTCCACTTCAAAAGATAATAAAGAAAATGAGAGGGTAACACAGAGATGAGAGGATAATAAATGATGAGTTCAATAATTCTGATTGCTCCAAATTGCCCAACACATCCTTATTACTTAGATCTTATGGAAACTATGGTAGCATTATCATTGAGTCTCATTCAGGCAGTGGCCTTTGCTACATCTACACCTGATCTATGAAGGGAGCAAGGAATGTTGTACATTTAAGGGGGGCAGGGGGAACCCACTGTGTAGATAGAAATCATATGATCATCATTGTATGTTGTGAAAGAAAGTGTGGAGAAGATAACTGTAATCTCCCTGAAATAATAGGCCAACCGAATCAGTGTACTCACTTTTAACGTTGCAATTAACAGCAGTCTATAACAATCCGTAAATAGTTATTTGAATACTTATTAATATGATTACAGCAGCTGATCATTCTTTGGAAGAATGGCTGATTTAGGGTTTTTTGGAGGTGGGGTAGAATGTTATTTTTATTTATTTTGCCATTGTTCCTGGGCTTTGGACCTCTGGGCAGGTATTCCAGATGCAGACCTCATGTTTCACAACCCTCTTGACAGTGTGATCCAGTTGCCTAGGCCCTGAAACCGGTACCATCTCCCACAATCCTCCTTAGCTGATCTTGTCCATTCCCCAGAATCACACTGAAGGCATGAACCCTTCTGGGTTACAGTTTACCTCTTCAGGGGTACATAATAGTAAAAACAAATAGACTTCACACAGCGTTTTAAAACACTATTACTCTATGCTTAGCGTAAGAGCAATGTGGATTGATTTAAATCAAATCAATTTAAATCACTACTTTTAATTGTGATTTAAATCAGGAAGCAGGAAGCTTTGATTTAAATTGTCAGTTTTAATCTTGTTTTGCATATGTACATTTTAGTCTTTTTCGTAAAGAAAGTTAGATTCTCATTAGTTTGCAGCCATTAAAGCATGTTGATTTCAACTAAATATTGCCTTTATACTACATTTAATGGTTCTTTTGCTAACCAGAAGGTAACACTATCTATGCACGTTTATTTATTTAAGCAGTTATAAAGCTTAACATACATTTGAGATTGTTAATTTTTACATTTTTTGTTATGTTAGAAAATACTGAGTGAAGAATTTCTTATTTACTAGATGATTAATTTTTTGTGAAGCCCTATGTGGATGGAAATCCAAATTCAATTTAAAATGTACAAAACCAGCTGAGTGAGTGTGAGAGTGTGTGTGTATAAAATGTAACTACCTTAGATGGGTTGGTTAGATACATAAGAAAAAAAGTTTATCAAATAGTTTATCAAAATGTGTTTTGCATTTAAAACTGGTTCGTTAAACAAAGGAAGTATTATCTTCAATTAGTGAATGTTTCTGGTCACCGTGCCCTTCAAGATTTTAAAACTAGTAGATTTAATTCTCTTACACCGACTTTTTATTTGTAGAATGGAAGAAGAAAACAACTTTCCTGCTTTTTCAGCTCTCGATTGGTTTCTTAAGTTTGAACTGTCATTGAACTGAACTGAAGAAAATATTCTCTCTGCAGCTACTGCTGCCCAAAGCTGGTTAAGTATTTAAAAAAATTGTGGTTCCACATGCACAGCCAGTGACTTCCACCAGTTCAGTGGTCTGACTTCCTTTAAAACTTGGCATCAAACATAGTGCTTAATATTTTTAAATTTTAATTTAAATGATTTTAATAGATTATTGTAAGTTTAGGCTTTAACATAGGTTGTCATCATTTCAAATTTAATTTTTTAAAATACATTTATTTTTAAAAATCTGTAAAATAAACTTGTATTTAATTTAAATAAAATAATTTTTTATTCTTGTTTAAATCATTTATTTTTATCCACTCTGCATGAGAGATCTACAGATCTAGACAAATAATAAATTCATAATTTGTATATAGATTCCCCAAATCATCACAGCTTCTTTATCTACACTAGATCAGGTCCTAGTTTTCAGGGGTCCTGTTGGGTGACAGAGACACTGATTCTCACCCTTAGGTTAAGGAACATTTCATCTGACCTGGGTCAAGCCAGCAGAAATAGGTCAGCATAAAAATTTGATTTTTTTTGAGTTGTCCTTCTCCATTAGATAGTATGCAGTGTAGTAAAAGATCATACAAATAATCTTCCAGTGCCACCAACTACAGAAAAAATTTTATTTAACGTTGGGAGTCCTGCCTTTTTCTTTTCCAAGTTGATGGTTTGTTTTTACATTCCTGGAGCTTTCTCAAATTGTTTTAACATTACATTTAGGAATTGAAATCTCAGAACTCCTTTCCTCCGCCCTTTTATTTGATTTATTTATTTTGTAATACTGTTTTTTCTTTAATTCTTAACAGTCAAGCCTGTAACATAAGGGCACACATAGGATAGGAAACATTCTAACTGTAATAATATTTGTGATAGCCCAGTATTACTAATTTTTCAATACAATACGTGTATACATGTGTATATATATTTATAATATAGATTATATAATTTTAATACACATTTAATTTGTGTGTGTAAAATACTATATACTATATGGAGAGAGGGAGTATAATTTTTGGCATATATAGTATAGACTATTATATACTATGAATTGGGTATGTGTGTGTATATATATATTTATAGGTGGGGCTGGTAATACAGCCCGTTATTAAGGTAGCCCAAGACTTCCTTGTTTTCACTTGCTTATAATTTGTTTTGGCTGAAATTTTCATGCTGGATGTGCGCCTCAGGCTGATTTAAAAAAAAAAAAATCAGCCAAAATGCTTCATCCGTTTCTGAGAAGGAGGAAGGGGAATAATACATTGTTTTTCAATGTTAAAATAATTTGTCTTTCCTTCAGAAAGTTATAGTATCCCCATGCTTTGGAGCAGGGCCTTGAAATTTGGCGGGGGCTGGCCTTTGTGTCAGGGATGTGCCTTTTCCCATCTCTGTGAAAATCCGACCACATTTAGCCAAGCTACAAGACTTTGAAAAATAAGTTTACCCATGTTCAGTGGAAATTAACCTCTAAAAGCTCTGAACAACTACAGGAACAATGCTGAACTTTCACTGTAGTGGTTGCTCGCAGCTGTGGACTGCAGTTTTACTGGGTACTGGAAATGAGTGCAGGAAGCATGTCTCTCCTGTTTTCTCACTGATGCCCTGCTGGGCAAAGTGGAGGCGGAAGCCATCTGATTCAAAAGCAGAGGAGACAAGAGCTGGATTTAAGCTATTGAGGGGGAGGACTCAAGGAGTAGATTGGGATAAGGAGCCTGGAGGCGGAGATTGGGATTGGAGGCTGGCAGGGTGGCGAAGATTGGGACTAGGTCTGACCAGGCAAGGAGACTCAATCTGAAGTGACTTGGGCTATTTAAGCAAAGAAGAACATCTGAAAATCAGTACAGCCAGACTTCCACTTGTTAATGTGGAAACCTTAGCAAATGTGGAAACATGGTAGATCTGCATTATCCTCACCTACACCACAGAAAACTGTAGCCACTATTTTGGGTTTAGCTCTTAGTAGTAGCAGTTGTTTTAAATCCTTAAATATAATTTTAACAGCCAGACATACTGTTAACTATATGCAAATCTCAAATATATATTTTAATTGATGTCCCAGTGGACAGTTTCTCTTCCAGTTTAAACTGAGGGAAGTTGATAGTGAATAAAAGTTATTACCATCTGAATACTGCTTGATAGCCTACATGAAATGAGATGATCTCAGTTTGTATCCTAACTGATAAGTGTTTAACATTCCAGTTAACTCCCCCGTTTCTCAGCCTTATCAGAGAAACAAGAACTAAATGGGCCCACAGACCTATTTACTTAAAGCTACACTAAGAAAATCTCTGTTTTTTTTCCTACTCTCAATCTAGCATGGACAAGGCTATAACATTTTCGACGCTACTGAATATAACTGAGTTACTCGTGATTTACAGCAGTGCGAACATTAGATTCTGTTGCTAGACGGTTAAAGGCACATACAGGAGCCATGTTGTATTCATTCTTGAAGAAAACAAGTTCTAACCACCTTTAGCCCGAACAAATTTTTACAACAGAATTATTAATCCCTGAAAGTAGTGATTGATTATGGAAATGTTGATAGTCCCTTAAAAATAGAAGTGTTACTAGGAGCTGCTAGAATATTTTATGCTAGCCGATACATCACTGACACATATTTTTGCTGTTTATTTTTTTTTTGTAATCTCTTTTTTTTACAATCTCTTTTTTCCTTCTGGTATTTTGTCTGGATACATGTTCCTTATTTTTAAGGTATATAGTTTACATGCAGTGTTGAACCGCTTTATGATTTTTATCTGAACATCATCAGAGTTTCAAAATTTGGAATAAATCGCCCATCGAGAACGCTGATGTAATTAAATTTAATTCCAGAAGACATAAACTTTAGATAGCACTGAGCCACTTTACACTGCCATGATTATTACAATAACAAACTTTAATTTGGTGTCACTTTAAATTTAGGCCATGTTGTCCAACAATGTTAAAAGAAATTCTCTAGTGATTAAAATTATTCAGGAACAGCTGTTGAACTACCTGTGTGGAAAAAATGAAGCTGCCAGCAATAAGAGGTTAGCTATTGGAATAAATGTTTTGGTTTTGGTTTGTTCATTTATTTATTGGATCAGGGCACATAAAGGCTTAATTCAATTTCAGAATGTAGCTAGCATACGGGAAGTTCAACTTTATGGCACAAAGTGTTTTGGAACATCCATTGTCACCATTACATGCAATGGAAAGACACATCCTGGGGACAGCATAGACACATTGGGCTTCTCTGCAAACGCCTCTGCCCTTAATGGGTACCCTTAGATATGCAGGTTTTGTTAGTTCTTGCTCCTACCCAATTTGGAGAGGGATCAAAATCCTTCCTGCAAAAGAATGATCTGACGAAAATGTAATTTTAAATTTAGTTTCTTGGTGTCCATATTTATTTTTTTTCTGCTTGGAAGACAATATCACTCAAAATTATCTTATTTTTATGTTTAGTTTTTATTCAGTTTTAGTTCCTTTTCAAAAGAGAGAAATCACTTTCATGGCTTATTGCTCTGTATCAGACACAAACTTCTTGTCCTTACGTCCAAAGCACTTTACGTTTTAGCCCACCCTATCTACCCTATGATCAGCTCTCACGTTTTGTCCGCTATTGATGCTATCCTATATCACTCAATATTTTGTTTCTTTAGCAGGCTCTTTGTCGCCTCTAACAAGTGGGAAAAGCTCCCGGTCTTAACCACCCCATCAAAGCTCAAATTCTTCCTCAAAACTCACCCATTCTTTAATGCGTACTCTAAACTATAATCTGATATCCCCTCTGCATATGGTAAGTTGTGATTTCTGTTCCTGACTAGGATTTACGGACATCCTGTTATTATTGTTATCCCATGTCTCCTGCCCCACACCTCAGCCTGATGATTTATTTCGTCCACTTACTTTGTTTTGTCTTTTAGATTGTAAGCTCCTTTTTATATGTTGTACAGTGCCTAGCACAATGTGGCCCAACCTAGCTGAGGTCTATAGTTGATACAGCGATATAAATGTTTAATATTAATATGCTGTCCTTTGCACACCAAAGGCATGAGAGAGCTAGAGATATAACTTAAAATCTTCATGCACCAAGCTTTTTAAATAGGCAAGATGGAAATTACCATATCAATAAGTGACACATCTGCCAGGTGATCAGATAGTGTGAGAGCTTCAGAAACTGGTAACTTAAGTCATGTTGTCTTCCAATCACTTTGAAGCAGAAGAATAAAACAAACCACATAGATGCCCTTTGATTGTTGTAAAGGGTATTCTGTCTCTCTGTTCTCCCCACATGCCACAACACCTACTGGCTATTGCAAAACGACAAGATGCTTGCAACTGGAACCTTGGCCAGTCTGTTGTGTCTCCACTAGTTTACTCATTCACAGTGAATAGCTCCAGTGCTTTACTCTGGGCTGGTCTACACTATGGGGTAAAATCGATTTTAGATAGGCAATTTCAGCTACGTGAATAACGTAGCTGAAGTCGAATATCTAAAATCGATTTACTCACCCATCCTCACCGCGCGGGATCGATGTCCGTGGCTCGCCATGTCGATTCCGGAACTCCGTTGGGGTTGTTGGAGTTCCGGAATCCATATAAGCGCGCTCAGGGATCGATATATCCCGTCTAGATTAGACGCGATATATCGATGCCCGAGCAATCGATTTTAACGCGCCGATACGGCGCGTAGTCTAGACGTGGCCAGTTGCTGCTTGGTTTTGCCCAAGCGGAAGAGTGAAATTGAATTGATTGTTGTCAGTCAGTTTCAATGCTGCCCACAGGGCTCGGAAATGAAAAGGGATCAGATTCTGGTCAGTTTTCATTCTGCTTCAGAATAGAATGCACTGATGAGGTCTGTCTGTAGATTTGTGTAAACAACACTGCATCATTCACAGTTGGAATTTTATATTGGCAACCATAAAAGGCTAGAAACTTCAGTCTTTTTTTTTTTAATGAAATAATACATTCTGCAAAAGTTGATGGCATTAATAATTTCACACAGATTTCCCTCAGTTGCCAGGTAAAGCTTCTTACTTACCATTGGCAATAAAGAGAGAGGATTTTTAAGACTTGCTGATTTACTAGGCATAGGGTTGGCCACACTTTTTGGCCAGGGCCCAAAAATTATAACAGACAGATTGAGGAGCAGTCCCAAAATAGAGAAAGAGACAAAAGTAGAAGTGGAAGACAGAAAAAGTGAGAAGCAGTAGAAATATAACCCATTTTTTTGAAGGGGGAGCAGGAATGGAGGGAGAAGAGGAGAATTTAAATCCTCCACTTCCCCAAACATGCCAATTGTATCACCTAATTTCAGTTGGTATTCCTTTTTCTGTAGATACTTCTCTGCTCTTCTCATTTTAATTCCTCCTTTACCCATGTGCTGTCACTGAACTTCTTGAATGGAAGTGCAATTTTTGGAAAAGTCATTTTTTCAACATTAACTCTATTTTTGTATGTCATTTTGCTGCACCTTTCATAGACTGGTGAAATACAAGCATGTTGGATAAATGTGAGCATCAAAAAAACTGTAATTCTCCTTTGAGTGCTGATATATAGCAGTGTATGTCACAAGAGCGTAGTTTGGTCAGACAGACCCATTATATGTATATATGAGTTTCTTTAAATCTTAACAGAAGTTATAGACGCACATCTGTACATGTATGTATGAGTTTATTTACAGCTTCTCCCAAGATGTAAATCTATTTAGCCTCATACTATCTGCTGATTTTTAAAGTGTTGTTTTTAAAATAAAGGAAGAGAAGCCAAGATCTTCACAAATGATTAGTGATTTGTAGCACCTCAACTTTTGGGTGCCCAACTTGAGAAACCTTAAAGGGATCTGATTTTCCAATGGCGGGTTCCTAGCACTATCTGAAAATCAGATCCCTTTAAGGTGTCTCATATTCAGTATCCAAAAATTGAAGCACCCAAATCACTAATAACTATTGAAAATCTTGGCTGTGTACTTCATATTTGATGTAATTTTAGATAAAACTATTCAAATACTTCCCAGAACTAGAAATATTACAATTTCTGTAGTTTGTTCCCTTTTACATTCAAAAGAATAAAATAGTGCATGGTTGCTGGGAAACCCTTGTCGGGGAAGAGGCATAGGTGCCAACTCTGGGTGCTCTGGGACTGCAGCACCCATGGAAAAAAATTAGTAGGTGCTCAGCACCCAGTGGCAGCCCCGTCATCAGCTACTCCCCCTCTCCACCAGCCCTCCTGCCAGCTGGCTGCCCCGCCAATCAGCTCCTCCCCCTCCCTCCCAGTGCCTCCCCCCCACTGCGATCAGCTGTTCAGCAGCATGTAGGAGGTGCTGGGGGTGGGTGGGGAAGGATTATGAGTGGGGAAGAGTCAGAGTGGGGGCTTGAGTAGGTATGAGGCCTGGTGTGGAGTATGGGTCAAGCACACCTCAGGAACAGGGGAAGTTGGCCCCTCTGGGAAGGGGCTCCTTGCTACACAACATTAAGAATTTTAATCATCTACTCACCCAAGTTAAATAAAGGAGCTGGCCAAACTGTGAACCAGTAATGTTTATTAGCCCTGCTGCCTTATGTATTAGATATGGGCTCTCTATCTGGCTTTTTCAAATTATACTTATTCTGAGGTGTCACAGGCAGTTACTCCCTTCTTCTTTTTCTTTTATTAATGCACATACGGAGAGACAGAGAATCTCCCATATAAGTATTTTTAAAGATTTTATTATTATTTTATTTTATTATTATATTATTATTTATTTTTATCATCATGTTAAAACAGTGATTTAAATTGGCAGTACTACTCTGACCAGAATGATTCTGCCTTCTGGTTCAGCAATGCTTCAGCACACTACTGATGTTGGTCTCAGCATTATCTGTTCTATTCTATTCTTAATTACAAAAATATAAAACAGAGAAGTAATTTGAAATTGTTGTACAACTACAAAAAGACCTAAAAAAGAAAATATTCAGTTTGCACTCTTGCCCTATACAAAGCCATAGAAAATTTAAGATTCTCTGAGAGATTTAATATAAGGGTCAGAATGGGGGAAAAAATAAGAAGAGGTGATGACACTCTTCCAAGCTCCACCCACAAGATAAACTCTGCCCCTGTGAATCACCAAAATGACATGCCACTCATGGTGGATTGGGCAGATATTCAAAACATGATCTTGCAGGTTCTCTGAGCTCTGCACTACAAAATTAAGACATCACTCACAGTAAATTGTGCAGATCTTTGATTTCCCTCTTTTTTACATGAGAAATGAAACAGTAAACAACTTTTGCATTTAAATGATCACCTTTAGGCATCTAAGTTAATATCTACTTAATTGAATGGGGCTAGCCCACACCTCTTAGAGCTATTGTTCTAGGCTTTCTGCAAGAACTTAACTTTATTCTTTAATGAATGATTAGATTCTGAAGAACAAGATAGTCGCTTCAGAGGTAATAGTATGATATATTGGTGTGTATTTGCTGTTTGCAAACCCTGTGTTGGTAGCTGATAAAAAAAGATTGTCTCATGGCTGTCCTTGCAAGGTAGGAGCTTGAGCTGGTACAGTGGAATCTGGTTCATCATAGATGTGGTATTAAATGTGTCTGTTTTGGGTTTTTTTGTTGTTGCAGTTTTCTTGTATATTTCATAGGTTTTTTAGGATTGATATTTTAAGAGCTGGTATTTCATGTGTGGGTTTATAAAGCCCCACCACCTTCAGAAAGAGTAACTGGAACTTGGACACTGTTCCTTTTTCAATATATGCACTGTAAATCTTGCCCAAGCAGAAAATAAGTTTGGAACTCTACCCTGCAAACACTTGCCTATTTGCATAACTTTACACACATGACTAATCCTTCTGGAAGTACTCAAATGTGTGAAGTTACATACGTGGGCATGCATTTTTGGGTTCGGGCTTTTGGTGACTAGCTTAACTTGGATTTAATTTTGGTTTTATTGTTATTTGTCAATCATTCATTTCCTACCAGAATTCTTTAAATAAGTGACTAATAAGGGAGGCAGTGTAGCCTAATGGATAAAGCACTGGACTGGGACTCAGGAGGCCTGGATTTTCTTTTGAGCTCTGCCACCAGTTTGCTGGGTGGTCTTAGCCAAGTCACGTCACTGCTCTGTGCCTCAGTTTCCCCATCTGTATAATGGGGATAGTGATACTGACTTCCTTTATAAAGTACTTTGAGACCTAGGAATGAGAAGCACTATATAAGAAGTAGATTTTATTAATATTTATTTATCTTTATTAAGTCAGAGCCTACTTTTTTCACACATTATAATAAAAATGAGTCTTCTGCTGTACACCGAGGCAATCTCCATGTTACAGCTGAGCTGACATTACCAGGATAGTGCATGGTGGTGGTGTTACTTGAAGGCAGGAACCAACCATCTAGACAGAGCTGGCACATCACAATGGGTGGGGGTAAAATGATTTTTCAAGTAATGATGTGGTGAATCTTTCTCTTAGCCTCTATAGCATACTACATATATTGCTAAAATGATGACATTTTGTGAAAATGATTTGCAGGTCATTGGCCATTTTTTTCAAAATTGTAGTGTGGTAGTGCATGAAATTTTGTAAAGCTTGAAATGATTGGAGCTATTATACTTAATACACATGACGTATATACCATCTGGGAAATATGATCTGTGACATCACCCTTAAAACCATGATGTATTACAAGACTGAATAATCTCTGTTGGTCTAAACAATCTAGAGACCATTGATTTTTAGCTACTTTCAATCTCTTAACAGCTCCCATTTCCCTAGTAAACAACATTCAAGTTCTGCTTAGCAAGAGTATCTGAGCCATGTGACACTTCCAATTCTTTTTCACTCTGTTGGCACAGAGGTTGATCCTGCAAGATGCTGAGCACAATTTTCAAGTTGCTGAGCACCCTGAACTCCAGTTCAGTTTCATTGGGAGTTGAGGAAATTGAGGACCTCACAGGAATCATTCAGCACACTGTAGTGCATAATATCGTTAAGATTAGCAGTTCATTCTTGGATTTCAGTTTTGCCATAGATGTCATAGAAGTGTCTACATTAAGGGGTGTTAAATTAATTGTTCAGTGATTCTATGGAGTAGCAATGTCATAGGATACACTCTCACAATATGTGTCTATTGGTTTGTTTTTAAAATTATTTCATCAGTGAATTCTATATGAGAAATTAAATGACCGTTGTTGTTGAAATATTGTAATTCCATTAAAAATATTTAACTTATGCTATTGACATTACGTTGGATTCCACTTAATAGGAATTCCAATATTAACAACTTTCACCTAATAGAAAATTTTGCTGAGAACTGATCCTGTTCCATTGGCTTTAATATTAATAGGATTTTGATATTGGCAACAAGCATGCCACTCACTAACAACCCTTTCTGGGAGCAAAGCCCCGGTTGCAGGGCTGCAGACAGAGATGAAAGCACTGGGACTGCAAGATACCGCTCCCTGCTCTCTCGGCTGCATCCTGCCATGGCACCAGGAGCTTGGCATGTCCC
The DNA here is from genome assembly GCF_003597395.2 of Chelonoidis abingdonii. NCBI lineage: Eukaryota > Metazoa > Chordata > Testudines > Testudinidae > Chelonoidis > Chelonoidis abingdonii. Next base: position 53,462,686 of record NC_133774.1, on the reverse strand, counting down.
AGCACTTCCTTCCCTGGCAGCAGCTCTGCAAACCTGCCTTCTGCTTACTTGGAATATCTGGATAATGGCGACTTTTAGCTCGGAATCAAGAGGTTGCTAATAAGTGGAATCCACTATAATTGTTTTAAAAAGCAACACCACATTTTTTCAGTAAATACAACTCAAACAGTAGAATTTGAACTCTTTGGTGTGTATTTCCAGGAATTTTAGAAAATTCAAAATAGTCAATATGGATAAAATTTTCCAATGTTTTCTCTTGGGCACTGTTGAAAAATTTACTCAGAAATTACAAACCAACTGAAGCACCAGATTTTTGTTTTGTTGTTTTTAGACGCATCAAATCAAGACTACTAAACAGAGTATTGTCATTTTGATTTGATAAATTCATGTATTTAAAACCTTTATCTTGTTTTTCCTGCAAAGATCAGAAATTGACATTAGATTTCTAACATGTATTTGTAGAGAGAGTCAAAATTTTTCAACCAAGACTTTTTAAATTGAAAAATGCAGATTACGCTCATCCAAAGCATTTTGTCTATTCTTTTTGATTTTGGCATATTGTTTTGGTAATAAAAATTAGAAATGTTGAAATGGTTCATTTAGACATTTCCTAAATGCAGCGTTTTGATTTTTGGGGCTAGATTCACAAGAGGACCCACGATGATGGTGGGTCAGTGAGACAGAGTGAGAATGACTCTATAACCTGGTGGGTAGGGCGCTCCCCTGGAAGTGGGGTCACCTTGGTTCCATTTCCTGCTCCAAGTAATATTTTATTGATACAAAGCTGAACAGCTTCAACAGCAGAAAATGAGAGAGACTCACCTGAGACTAGGCAATAGCCTGATAGTTAGACCACGCACCTGGGATGGAGGAGTAGTGAGTTCAAGTCTCTACTCCAGAGCAGGGATTTAAACTTGGGTCGCCTCATCCCAGGTGAGTGCCTTTGCTGTTGGTTGTAAGGGGAGCAGTAGCTCCTCCCGCTTCTTCTCAATTTTATGAATCTAGTCCATTGTTTCCAGATTTCCTTTGCTTTTTTTAAAAAATAGTTAAAGATGCCCCAAATCAAAATTAAATGTTTTGGGGTGTTTTTTGAAGTAAAATTAATTTCTTCTGACTTCTCAATTTATCAACAATTTTTAAAAAATGGTTTTAGGTTGACCTGAAATGATTTTTTTTTGGACCTGCCAGTGAACTGAAAAATCAATTATTCACATGGGTTTAAGTGTTTAAGACTTTCATCTTTTACTATAGTTAATTGTTTTTCTGTTCACTTATTCAGAGGACACCAAAATATATCAAAACTATATCTAGAGAAAAAATAAGAACTTGCCTGTGAATATGTGCCACAACATTTTAAAAATCACTTTGGGTTTCCCTAGAAAGTATCTGTAAAAAGGGAGGAGATTGTGGAACAAAAAACTATCATTATAGTTATTTTTTATGATAATTAGAGTTATTTGAAAAAGATTTTATAGAAAATCTCTCTATAGATGGAGCACCTTCCATAAATCCTCTAACATAAATAGAAATGTGCTCCTTTAAATAACTAATTTTCTTTTTAGCTTGAAGAGAAGGAGGGTGTTCTTGAGATTCCCACTCAAATTCTAAGCACCACTTGTACACTAGAGACTCTAAAAAGGAGCCATAGCCCATGAGAACTCAATGGTATACCATTATAGCCTGTCACACAACTCATTTCCTTTTGTTTGGAGATGAAGCTTTTAATCTGGTCACTAGTTCAAATCAGATCATGCTGTTAATAATCAAAAACTGTTCCCAAGAGTTGGCTGTTCAGTAGCCTGTATGAAGTGAGTTAATAAGTCAATACAGTTACCAGTGTAGAGAAATCTACATAAAAGAGCCGCTCTCACAGTTGGTAGTAGTTGACATTTTTATCAGTTTCAGAAAAGAGGCCCAGGAGTGAATGGTCATGAAAAGTGAACTGTCTTTTCACCCTTCAAGTTAATCCCTCCCTTTTAGGTCATCATTGATGCACATGAGTGGAGAAGCTTCCAGATAGTTTACAAATAATTCAAACAAATAAAAATATATCTTGTGGATAAATCGAAAACTTCACTCTTCAGAGCTCTCAGTTCAGCACCTTTCGGAGTAGTTCCTTGGCCCATTAGGAGCATAAATTGGTGGCTCCTTCATGGAGCCATGAACACAGATATGTACTTGGCATGATTCATGGACTCCCCTAACATCTGCCCCCCTTCTGTAGCAAGAGGGTGACTTGGAATGACATATTTCCAGTGTGGCTTGTTGTACCCCTTCTTCCACCACGTTTATAGTGTCTGCGTCGACCAGTTATAACACTACAAAAGGTTTGCTGGTATAATACTGGGAAACTCTCCTAGTGTAGAAGCAGCTTATGCAGCAACAAGTATTTTGGTGGTATAGTTGATATTGATTGGGAAGTGAAATAAGCTATTTATTCCAGAAAAGTACTTTTATGTTGGTATAACTGTGTCTACAGTAGGGCTATTGCCAGTATAGAAATGTTGCAAAAAATCACCTCCCTAACTGACATTGCTATGCCAGCAAAAGTTTGTAGTATAAACCTGGCCATAGATTTTGGCAGTACTTTTGACCCATCCTTTTTATTTATGGTCATCCCATCCAAAGCTCCATTAAATTCATATACCTCCTTGTGAACTTCCTCTGGCTTTGGCCAAATTGATCACAGGTAAGTCCAAGAGGAGGAGTCTTAATTACAGGGAGGCTGTCTGCAACTGTGGGGTCATGTTCCTTGCCCTCATTCTTTCATGCATCCAGGCAGTATTCGTCTGGGAAATATGACTTTGGGGTGTCCAGATGTCCCACTGTTATCAGGACCGTCCCGATATTAGGGGCTTTGTCATATATAAGACTCTATTATCCTACCCCACTCCACCCCCATCCCAATTTTTCACTCTTGCTATCTGGTCATCCTGAGTCCCTAGATCTTTCTAAGAACCAGTTAGTGTTACCCAGGGTTGTTTACTTGGTATTCCATGCTGACCTGCTTTTATTACACCTTTCAAACCATCCTTGTCCCTGTTGTTTTGTTTTGTCCATCTTGTTTGGTTAACAGCTGTTCATATTAGCTCTTGTCCTCTACTGAGGAGGCAGCCAATATTGTTAGCGTGGTATGGTCCTTTTAATAAAGTGTCTTCTGACTCAAACTGGAAGTCAAATAAACTAGCATTTTTCACAAGCATAAAATTATCAATTTAAGAAATTCTCTCTCTCTCTCTCTCTCTCTCTCTCAGAGAGAGAGTATGCACACACAGTTTCAGGATAAAATAGTATGACTGAAATTTTTGGTTAAATGATTACTTTTGTTTACACTATAAGCTATGTGCTTTTTGCTTGGCACGACTCTATTTTCTCACTTACCACCATTTTGAAGCCCATTTATTAGAATCTGAAATGTTCCTTGAAATTTGTCAATTTGATTTCTTTCTTCTATGCCATAATGCTGCATACCGCATCAGATATGTGAGGTAAGAAAAAGTTGAAAGAGGATGTCTCTTTTCCAAGATGAAACAGGATCATCAGGTTTTGCACATACACCTCTACCCCGAATAACGCAACCCGATATAACATGAATTTGGATATAACGCAGTAAAGCAGCGCTCCGGGTGGGGGTGGGGAGCAGGGCTGCATACTCCAATGGATCAAAGCAAATTCAATATAACGCAGTTTCACCTATAACGCGGTAAGATTTTTTGGCCCCCGAGGACAGCGTTATATTGAGGTAGAGGTGTAGCTAAGTTATGGAACCAGTTGATTTTATTGCTGTTACACTTATTCTCCCTTCTCTGCTACTGTTCATTACTTATTTATATTCTGTTTTAAATTAAATTGTAAGTGACCATGTCTTTGTGTGTTCCTAGGTAGCACCCAGTGCAGTAGGGCTCCAGTGAAATGAAATGAAATCATAATCATAATTATGATTTGTTAATAAAATGCAATTTTAGTTATAGTGAACATCCTCTTACAGTGAACTTGTTTTATGAAAATATTGTTACTATTAAAACAATCAGTTTTTTGTTTCTACATGTCTAAAGAAAGATCTTGGAATCAATGCAGAAAATGCTTATTAATGTACAGTAAATTTGCAAAAGTTTAGAACTGGAAATCAAGGAGAATAGTGTACTCATTTGAAGTTGAAGGGGAAGTTTAGCCATGAGGCCAGCACTAACAGCCACACTCATGCAAAAAGCACTGTGAGCTGTTTGATGACTACAAGTGATCAGGAGTTTGATTTTATATCTTATACCATAAGCTATGATACATTTTAATTTTTTTTTGCAGATTTTAAAACTTTAAATTTTAGCAAAATCCATAGCAGAAATATAATCTTTCTGAACATTGCAGACCACATTCTGGGACAGTATTTTGGCAAAAAATAAAACCAAGTTATTTGGAAGAATGACTATATTCAATGCGACATGTGGCAAAGACTTAAAGTTGTTTCCGTTATTGAGGGAAATATGGATACAAGTATAATTTGGAGCTAGCAAAATGCAGTGTACCTTGGGGATAGACTAGTTTCCATGACAACACTTTCTTTCGTTATTTTGAGGCTAGAAATGATGGGCAGGAGCTGTTTTATTCAGCAGTCATTAGGTCACTCTTTGGTCTGGTGAATAAAAGAATGCAGACATATGTGTACAACAAAAAAAATGTTATCTCCGTTTTGAATAGTACAGTGCTACTGCACGTCAGCTTACAGAAACTGATGTAGGAGTAAATATTTTCATTTTATTAGATGTTTGGTTAAGAACCATTTATATGTGTTGCATCGCTTGAGTTTTATCCTAATTCATGCTTATTCAAAGTAGACATTGCTGTATTATGCAGTGGTTTTGGAGCTGTGTCAGTCTCAGGATATTAGGGAGATGAGGGGGAGAGGTAATATCTTTTATTGGACTAATTTCTGTTGGTGAGAGAGACAAGCTTTCAAGTTACACAGAGTGCTTCTTTGGGTCTTTCCCTGACCTGAAGAAGAGCTCTGTGTAGCTCAAAAGCTTGTCCCTGCTATATTGGAATTTTCAGGAACAGAATCTTTGTTATTGTGAGCAGAAATATTGAACGGCTTGTACTGGTCCTCATTCTGCTAGCAATTCAATAAGAATATCTTCAACATGGTTGCAGACTGAAAACCTTGTGAATACTAGTCTGTAAAGTGGTACCTAAAACTTGGTTATCATAGCCACACCCTTTAATGGCCTTTCATTCTTCATTTTCAAATCATTGGTTCATCCAGTTTTCTTTTTCATAATTCATCATGTGGCTTTACAGCTATGAAAGCTTACATTAGTTCTTTGGGTGTAGTTCTGAATGTAATCCATTTCTGAACTGTGCTGGGCTTTCACAGAATAACTAAACACCATTCTCTTCGTGTACTACACTATTTGGATTTGTAAACCCCATTAAGAATGCTCGCTTCGCTGAAGCATCACAGTTTGTTTGCCTGCTAGATTCTCCAGAAAGAAACCTTTGATCACTATGAAGTAATGATGTGCATGAGAAAATCTGTTAATCAGGATAACATCCCTAATTGTCTTTGTTCACAACCATCTCTACTACCAGTATGGTTGAAACTGTTATCTGGCATCAAGAAATCCAAAGCATTAGATCATCTCAGAAGCTGGAAACTGAAAAACAAAACCTGCCAGTCTAAGAAGCTCTGCTGGGCTGGGGAATGCCATCCTCAGCTTAGCTGTCACAATAATAAACAAATAATAACAATATTTTCACTATCCAAGGAGCTCAAAGCATTTTACAAATGTAACAGTACTCAAGTGCTAAATAAGGATTATTATCCCCATTGTATATGTGGGAAACTGAGGCCCAAGAGGTTAAATGATTTCTTGTACACTGTTCACTCAGTTGCCTCCTACTGCAGTGACTGTGTGCAAATGACCAGTTAAAGTGGCTGAGTCTCCTTCACCTCATTGAGAGGATAAAAAATGTAAATAATTTCTGAAATGGTGGGAAAGCAATTCGCAAGTTTCACCATTGAGCAAAGATAACAAAGATAAACCACCAGGAGTTTTTAAAGTGAAGTCCAAGCCTACAGCTTCTTGCTTAATGTTCTCAGTTTGATCTTTGCTATGGCAGTGGACAGGAAGTTTGGAAGAATGTGATCCCATACAGGTAGTTTGGAAGAGTGCCATCCGAATTCTATACTTTTCATTTGCATTGATTATTTACTGGCTTGGAAACAAGTTGATAACCTTTTGTTACTGGCACCTAGCTCTTCTAATCTTTTTTTTTTTTTTTTCCCTGCAGCAGCTAAGATTAAACAGCTTCAGATACTCCAGTTAAACAAAAATATATTTAAATAAAAAGTACCCTATGTTGAAGAATGATAACTAGGGCCCTACCAAATTCATGGTCCATTGTGGTCAATTTTACAGCCGTAGGATTTGAAAATTGGTAAATTTCATGTTTTCAGATGTTTAAATCTGGAATTTCATAGTGTTGTACCGTGGGGTCCCGAGCCAAAAGGGGATGGGAAGAAGTGTTGCAAACCTCTTGTGGGAGGGTGATGCCTTTAGACCTGGGCTCTGAAGTCAGCAACTGCAGAGTTTCCTGCAGCCGCAGGACATCCCCAGAGGTGGAAGTGGATCTGATCTCCCCCTACCTTCTCCCTGAGCAGCTATGCAAGGGATGGACTAGTCCTGTCCCTCTTCAGCCCAGCCAGAGCTAGGAGCCCCTTTTGCTGGGGTGCTCCCAGTAGCACAGGAAAATTCAGACACAACTCCATAAGTCTCCTCCAGCTGCAGGAACCTCAGGGGCTGCTGCCCAGTCCCAAAGAGCGTCCTGCAGCAAGGGGAGGCACCGAGAGGTGAGTCTAGTCTTCCACCCCGACAGAGCGGCTGTGCAGGGAATGGACACGTTCTGTCCCTCCACAGCCGAGCTGGAGTGAGGAGCCCCTTTTCTGGGGAATAAGGGGGCATCGGATTTCATGGGGAAGGGCTATTTCACAGTCTGTGAGATGTTTTTCTCCATCATGAAATTGATAAGGCCCTAATGATAAACTTAACATAGATTTTGGAATTGCTCCTGTTCAGCTACTAGCGGGTCACTTAAGACATGTAGGTTGCTGTAGTTAGTGTTTTACAATTTAGCTCAACTAATAAAGAGCCTTCATTTTAGGTAAAAACAACGAGGCGTCGTCGTGGCACCTTTATCTGGGAGATGTAAGCTCTTGTACATACTATGAGGAACCAGAGATCTGATGACGGTTGAAAGTAAATTGTCTTAAAAAAAACCCATAACATCTCTTAATTCCATTGTCCATTACTTTGCAGGTGTTCAAGTTCATCCTTGTTCAGCAGAACACTAAAGCACATGCTTCAAATTAAGCTTGCGTTAAAGGGCTTTGCCAATTTGGGGCCTAGGTAAAAAGGAAAATGATATTGGTGGAGATCTAAAAATCTTGATTCTCTTCTGCCTTGTGCGTTGTAGGTCATTTATACCTAAGAAAAGTGGTTATAAATAGTGCCATTCTGATTTGCTACAATAGAATCACTTTGCACACATGTAAATAAGTATATTATAGATTAATCAATAGGTTAAAATATCGGTTGTATTGTTGTTTTGTTTATACCTTACAATATTGTTTTTATTTCAGGGTTTCAAACAAGCTTAAAATTGTTTTTAAAAGTTATTTGATTTTTTTGGGTCATCCTGGGAAAGGTACAGCCATGAACGTTGTTACATTTTGTAACAGACATTATTTCATGCATGAGGTTAAAATTTACAGTAAATGAAAAGTAAATAGTAACTTTATGTTATTTACAGTGGGGTTTTTGTTTGTTTTGTAATACTTGTGATCACACTCAACTTCTGCAAGCAAATTCTACTAGCTCCCATTCTTCTTATTCACTGGAGATTGGAAATTGACCTCTTTTGTCTTTCCACTTTGTTCTCATAGCACTCTGAATCTGATATAGTCACTACACTTTCAGCAAGTTTTTTTTTTCTTTTTAGAACATTGTAACATCACCTTCAATCAATCTATTAAGTGATTTGAAGTTGAACTCTAGGAAGCAGGACTGTTCGTTCAATTGGTGTATTTGAATGGGAATTGTAATATTTAGCTTTTTGGCTGAGGTCATGACACTTCTTTCAGTGGACATTCTTGTACCTCCCCTTTTGTCAGAACTATTGGAACAAGGACTGAAGTTTTATATAAAATAACTAAGGAGGCTTTGTCAGGCATGTTGGGAGTAGATCAGATTACATCCATAAATTGCTTTTCCCCCATCCAGAATATTTCAACTTGGGTTGTTAACAAAGATAGCAGATAAGCTATTTGAAATGGGCAAGCCTTATAGAGCCCTTACTTACCCATACTAAGCCACTTTATTATTATGTGATTCTAAGCAACTCAACAGTTGAAAGCAGAATATCTTTAAATCTTAATAAATCCACCAGGAATCACCTGCTGCCTGCAGAGTTGGGCTGAGAGGAGCTGATGTGGAGCCTGACCACCTGCCCAATTGGGGAACGGTGGTCAGGGAAATCAGGGGGCAGTGGGGCAGGGAGGGGGGTTGATCCTCAAAGCGAGGGGCTGGGGAAATTGGGGCACAGCAGGGTGGGGTGGGGTGGGGAACGAGAGGTTACAGCCCCTGGATGGCACCAGTACCTATTTTGGAGCTCAGTCCGGGAGCCAGCCGATTCTCTCCTTCAGGCTAGGGGGCAGGAAGAGTAGCAGCTGCTAAGCAGCGCGGCTCCTCCAGGCTCCAGCTGCAGCTGCTGCTCTTCCCCCTGGTGGTGGAGGGCAGTTACTGCAGTAACTGGACTTGGTGCCAGTTTCTCTTTTCAACCTGATGTTCCGGACACGTGGCAACCCTTTGCATGATGATTTTAGAGCCATAGGTATACTGTGTTCGAATGCTAAGGCTTGATACCTTTAAGGTTTTAAAACTTACAGACTACTGGAGTTTCACACCTCCTTCTTTGACCAGTACATTGAAAGCAAGAATGGTCAACAAAGAAGAGGAAGTGCTCCTTGATGAAAGGATGAGGTCCTTGTTGGTAAAGTCAGACACCAAACTGTTTACTTCCCTGGACCTTTTCACATTCTCATACTTGGTAGTCTTCAGGCTTTGAAGTAAGTGAAGTTTTTAGAGAGTTTCTTTGACAAAATAAAGAATGGACTCTTTAGGAAGTAACATTAAAATATCCGTATTAAACAGAGTCTTAACTCAGGCTTTTAGCTTAGATTCAGGCCATCAGACTTGGATAACCTTGCCCAGAATTATTTTATGAGGCCAACAAGAGTTCTTTTTATATACTTGTCTATTCAGTATATTTCTACTCAAATGAGCAGTCTTCCATTTTCAGAACTTTAGTTGGGATATACATTGAAGCTCTGAAACACTGCATTTTTTCAACCAACATTGATCCTTCTCTTTCACTCTTTTTTAAGATGACACATACTCAACCAAGAAAGTTAGTTTGACTTAGAAAAACTGATATCACATGAAGGATGCTGTATTTAAGAGGTGTTTTGAGACCAGTTGGCATCATTGTACATAGCTCACTTCATTCTCATGCACGTCTATTCCACTGATATGTTGCACACAAATTGGTACAAGATCATCTTTCCTGAGGTGAATTCACATAAAGTTCATTCAGAGTCTTAGCAGCTCAAATTTTAACAGACATGATTTTCCTGATTGCCAGGTTTTTGGCCTTTGGGTTACTGCTTAAAAAAGTTGGTTAGTTCTAAAGTGTATTTAATTTGTCTTTCACTTTCTGGTGACAATCTCTTTTGGTGAGAAGTCAAGTAGAATCTGTAAACAGCTTATTGACTGTAAAATAATTTTGTCTTCTAGCGCTATTCCAGGTCTCAGTTTTATTTTTTAGATCATTTTGTAAGGCGTTGAAGGCCCACATTGTTTTCCTTTACCAATAATAGTTCTCTTTACCTCGTATTTGAAGCACTCTGTGCAGCACAAGTGACTCTCCCGAGATTCAACCGCTGGACAATTGGTTGAGGAGGCTCTATGTTTTTTAGAAAATCAGTCAAAAGTAAGCAAGTCCAGGTAACCATTTTCTTCATCAAGTAAATAGTTCCTCTTTAATTTTCAGGAATGGTTTAGTTCCTTCTTACAGTCTGAGAAATCTTGAAAAAAAGTACAATAATTGCCTTCAAGGCCAGGGACGGCTCCAGGCACCAGCACGCCAAGCACGTGGTTGGGGTAGCAAGCCATGGAGGGTGCTCTGCCGGTCGCCGCAAAGGCAGCAGGCAGGCTGCCTTCGGTGGCATGGCTGCAGAAGGTCCACTGGTCCCGCGACTTCGTCCCGGGACGGGGACCTTCTGCAGGCAAGCCGCCGAATCCATGGGACCGGGGATCTCCCGCAGGCAAGCCGCTGAAGACATCCTGCGTGCCGTGCTTGGGGCGGCAAAATACGTAGAGCCGCCCCTGTTCAAAGCACTCTGGGGCACAGCTTCTTAAAACAGAGACAGTTTAGCTGATGCCATCTCCAACTATTGTTCCAGAACCTATACCAGTTATCTTGTAGTCTTGAACAGGAGGATTGAGGCCCATGTTAGAAGAGTTTTTGTGGTTTCTGGCCCTTCAGAAGCACTTATTTCAGAAACTGATATAAACTGTTTTTCCAATTTCCTACTAATATAAGATAAATGATTTTTGGCTACGTGCCTTATTAGACAGCTGTATACCTTGAAGAGGAACACTGCAACTCTGTACAATACATTTAACTCATTTTCAAATTTGGAGCTAGACTTACTGTGGATTTTATCAATATGTTTAAAACTAGAGACATCAGACATTAATCTTCCCTGTGCAAGTAAAAGACTTATCAAGATGATGCACAGTAAAATAGGAGAGGTATCATTTATTACAAAATGATGTTTTATGTGTGTATGTATAGCTGAAAAGAACATTTATATAAATATATAAAATGTATGTGTATGAATGTAAAATAGTACTTTTTTGCAATGTTACTTTTTTATAATGTGTCTTATTATCATTATAATATTTTACAATTTGCATATTAGCATTATGTGTCTCTTTCTTTGAGCTGGTATATAAAATACATAGAAGCAGAAATAAATTGCATTTTCTAACCTTAATGATAACGTGGTTAAAGCTGATGACCAAAGCTGATGACCAAGATGCTAAAATGTGACTAGTGATTTTTTGATGCTTCAAATTTTAGTTGCCCAGCCCGAGACATCTTTTAAAGATGCTTGATTTTCAGAGAGTGAGTTCTCAGCACTTGCTGAAAATCGGACCCTTTTGAGGTGTCTCAAGTAGGGCTCAGGAAAAGGGAGGCTTAGAAACCACTAGTCACTTTTGAAACCGTTGGTTGTTATCTTTCCAGGATATGATTCATTCAAGGAAAATGTTTATCTCTCGTTAACTTAATTAGCTTTCATCAAATTAGGGAAGCTTTTTCAGTGCAGATTTATTTGTGTGTAGTAATATTAAAAGTGAGGTCCTGCTTCTGTCTTGCACCTGTCTGCACCAGAGTGACGTTTTACTAACTGAGGTGAATACTTCTGGCTTTATATAATATATGGGCTCTACTCACCTTAGCTAGTGAAAGGAAACACAAAATTGCATCGTCTACCCCTGTATCTGCAGGTGCACCTCAACCTCTGGATGGCATCAGTGGCAGAGGGCTGACACTATTTGTTTTGTTTGACATCCTCACTGAGGATTCTGCCATAGGAGAGCAACTTTAAAGTGTGGTCAGAACTTCATATTAACTTCACCATCTTAGACTGCCCTAGATATGCATTGAATCAGCACATCCTAGCTGCAATTGCCTTTGCCACATGCACCCACCCTATTTTTGTGGCAGCACTGACTATATGGGGGCCCACTGGCACAGAGGGTTATAGGTGTCTTCCTCTATGTGGACTATCTACCACCAGGGGCTCTGCATTTTGACGTACACCTGTGGAAACAAGTAGAACCTAAGGGTGATTTTAGCTTTATATGTTTTTAATACTTTGCGTTCAGTGACAACCTAATAATTAATTTATCTGTCTGTCCCAATTGAGTTTGAGAGAGAATATCAAGTTGTGCTCTCATGGTAGTCAACCAGAATCAGAATTTGGTAAAATTTTCTCTCATCTTTCTTACATCTTCATCGTAGTCCTTAGAGCTCATCCCTTAGGTTTTTCATATTAGGCTACTAGAAGTGCTCCTTAACAAGGATCTGTGATGCCTCTGCAGGGTTTACAGTATCTGTTAATACTTACACAGTGAGGGCCTTCATGCTTGATGCATGATTGATTCTAAAGTGAGAACACTGACAGGTGGAAGGTTCTTACAGCTCTTGACTACAGATGTCAATCTGTCCAACTGAGGAGAGGCTTTTATGTTATGTGGTACAGGGATTTTATTCTTCCCAAAAACACAGACTTCAGATAAATATCTTTCAAACAAATGCAGTCTTTAGACCTCTCCTGAAATTCAAACATCTGTTGAGAAAGAAGGTCTCTCTCTTAACTTATGAAACGACCACAGGCAGGAACTACTACTAAGAGGCCTGTAAATGTCTTTCATGGACAGATCATCATTTGTCAAACTAGTAGAAAAGATAAACCAAGAAACAAACTTTTTGAACATAAAATGTCCATCTGTGGACTTTTTCAGAATTATTTGTTACATGGGAAACACTCTGGGGCATATCCTCAGCTTATTCAAATTGTCATACCTCTATTGATTTCAGTGAAACTATGATAATTTACAGCTGCTGAGGATCTGCCATGTCTGTTTTGGGGCTTGTCTACATGGAAACTAGAACCAAAATAACTAACAACACCTTTAGTTATTTCAGTGAAAGTCTCTATGTGGGTACTCTTATACTGAAATATAGCACTCTAGTCTTAAAAGTTCACTTAAATTGCATTTGAGCAAGTTTTAACTTATACAGATTTATGGATTTTGTGTAGCAATGATTTTAGGGAAGCCCTAGTCTTCCCTAAAATCGTTATTAAGGTTTTGTTTTTCAAATATTTTGGGTTCATAAGAGGAACTGTGCCATAACTGTTCTTTTCTTCACTTATAGGCCAGTTTAACTATGCCAGTCTGGGGTGTGAAAAATCCATACCCCTGAGTGGCATAGTTAAGCGAACCTAAGTCCCCATGTAGACAGCGCTAGATTGATGGAAGAATTCTTCTGTTGATCTAGCTACTGTCTCTCAGAGAGGTGGATTACCTATGCTGATGAGAGAATCCTTCTTGTCAGGGTAGGTAGTGTCTACACTGAAGCACTACTGCAGCACCGCTGCAGTGGTACACCTGTGCTGCTGAAGCATTTTAAGCGTTGACAAGCCCTTAGTTTCCAGAGCCACACAGAACACAGTCATCTATATATTTATATTATGTACATATTTCATTTCGATCTCTAACTATAAGTATTGCAAAGACAATTATAGATTTTCTTCTATCTTGGATAAAAAATGTTTTGTTTGTAGACTTGAATTTGTCTCTTTCTGTGATCACGGATGTTATTTGTTTGAAAGACATCTAAATAAAGTCCCACCCTTAATGTTTCCTTTTGTGCCAAGGGAAAAGGACTTAACAGATTATAAATAAGTCCTCTTGTTCTCTCAAGAACTTGAATTCTATGTGGTATAACTTTTTTCAGTCAAAAAGGAATTGATTCTCTGGATTATAGTATGATATTTATAATTGTCTCTTAGCTAAAATAACATTTAAATAAAAGTGCTGTGTTTAAAATAATAGAGTTGTATGTGTTAAAATTGTGCACTGTTACAAGATGCTTCCTCAGTATAAACTGGATCATTTTATTTAGAAGTTTTCCTGATATTTCAAAAAAGACTTTAATTTTACGTTCCTCAATTGATGTTAAAATTGATATTTATTTTTCTATCTTGGATACTTATATGGCCTCTGTTAACATAGCATCTCTGTGCCTCAGCATCTATAATGTATTTAACTTCGCAACATCCCATGGGAAGTAGTTAAATACTATTTTTAAAGTTAGCATTCCCAAAATAGGAATTCCTATCTTGAAGTTTTGATTACAATAGTCTCAATTTTGAGATTTTATAATTATTCAGTTAGAAGTGTTACATCTGTTTTTAAGTTTTAGAAACTTAGTTGAAAGGATTTTGTTGATTCATTTGAATCTGAGGCAGTGATTTAGTGCTACGTACATGTCCTGTTTATACTTTATAAAGCAGTTGAAATGCAGTAGAGGAAGTGAATCTGCCCTTGAAATGGACCAAGAATGATGAGGCTAACCTGAAAACTATTTTCAATAACAGTTAAAGACTGTGTTCTCCTAGCTTAGTTTGAAATGACTATCTAGACTTTCCTGTCACCTGGAGTAAAACAGAGCTCTCAGAAATGCCCTGAGATCCAGAAAGTATCTTTCTGCAAGTTCAAGTACCTGCTGGCTTGTATCCACAAGGAGACTTAGGTACCTAGAAAATTGCTGGAACAACAATGTGATCTGCAAAGCCTGTGTTAGCTGCCTGGTCTCCCTGTACAATAGATGGGGTGAGTTAGGTGCCTTAGAATGCGATTCACAGAAGCCAGCATGCTAGGCAGCTCCCCACCTAAGCTGGCCAATGGCAGATGCAGATGAGAGGTGTGTGTCCTAAGCTCCATCCTTCTCATGGAGAAAGATGCCAGTGTCTTGTCTTCTTGGAAGAGCCCATCTTTGCTTGTGATCCTCAAACTGGGGGAAGATAGATGTTCAGCTGCTTATCTTGTCTGGAGGGTGTGATCCACTAGGCGTGCCTAGAGGCCACCTAACTCCATTCAAAACCGCTGAGGAGGAGGTCCGTCAGCCAGGTGAGGAGGATTTGAACAGGGATTTGCCACATCTCAGATGAGTGCCCGAACCACTGAATTATAGAGTCATTCTCATTCTTTCTCTGGCCCAATTAATATTTAATTATTTAATTAAAGTGGATCAACTTCAATAGGAGAGATTGAAGGGGACCCACACAAGAGTAGTTCATAGCCTAGCGATTAGAGTAGTCACCTGAGAGGTGGCAGATTTCTGTTCAAATTCCTTCTCCTCTGGCTGAGGGGAGACTTGAACAGGTGGTCTCCCACATCCTGGGTGAACCACTGGGCTACAGGTTGTAAGAGATATTCTTTCTCTAGCCACTGGGCTAAGGGTTATAAGGGAGGTTGTCTTCCTCCTTTTCTCCCCCTTCTCCCCATTTTATGTGGAGTTAGATGGCCTGTGATCATGCCTACCAGATCAAGCCTTGGGTGTAGATGTCTGCCTGCCTATCTTCCCCTGGTTCATGGATCGCTCTGGGGCCTAGGCAGGAGATAGGTGTCGCAACGCTTAGACTGAAGCAGTGGTGCTCATGCCCAGAGGCAGAACCTAAGGCTCTTAGGGAGCTTTTACTGGCAAAACAAAGGCACCGAGCAAGTTTACGTGTCCTACAGGGTTTGGCGACAGCTGACAGTGGGTTTAGTGGATTGCCATGACACCTAAAGATGAGACTTAGGTGCCTAACACTGAGGGTTAGCTGCCAAAATATCTTTGTGGATCTGGGCCACCATTACTAAATGCTAGTGTAAAACCCAGAGTCCAAAAAACATGGCTAGGCTGAACAATTATAATCTAAACTATTTATTTTGGGGGTCTTATTTGAGTACCGGGACTTAATTTTCAAAGATGTTGAGCACCCACAGATCCCAGAGACTTAAGTGAAATTTGTGGATGCTCAGCACTTCTGAGATCTCCATGTAGACAAAAATATGTTCTTTACATGAGCATTAAATAAGTTTTTGCAAGATTGGGCCTATTTTACTGAGATTTTCAATGGAAAAATTGGGTAAATTTTGCTCCTTTTATTTTATTATTAGGTGTTATTCTTTTCAGAAAAATGTTTTTAATAAAGTTTTTTCTTTTTGTACTGTCTGTTGAAATCTCTAAGATGTTAAATATTTTAATATATTTGCATTTAAGAGGCTTCAGGCTTTAGAGTGTGGGCTTTCTTTTAAAACTGTGATGTGAGGTAAAAGAACAATGCCCTGTAATAGAGAGAGGATGCCCGGGGGTGGGGGGGGATCTGGAGGGGCGGGGGATACTGGGACTGCACCTTTGCAAGTCCACTCCTTCAGTTTACTTCTGGAGTGGTCCCTCAGTTTCCCCTTCTGACATACCCACACAGGTACTTCAAATCTTCAAATAATTTGGCTCTTCTTGGGATATGTCTATACTACAGTTAAAATCCTGCAGTCGGTCTGTGCCAGCTGACTTGGATTTGCGGGGCTCAGACTGCAGGGCTGTTTAATTGCAGTGTGGACTTCTAGGCTTGGGTTTCAGCCTGAGTTCTGGGACCTTCTCACCTCACAGGCTCCTAGAGCCCAGGTTCTAGCCTAAGCCCGGAAGTGTACGCTGTTGTGAAAACAAGCCAAGCCTCACGAGCCCAAGTCAGCTGTCACGGGCCAGCCATGGGTGTCTAATTGCAGTATAGACAACTGTCTGGTTTATAAGGCATAACAAAAACACGATCTGATCCTTTTCCCTTTCCAGGCACATGTATGTTTTAACAAACCCTTTTAAGCCAGAGTTCCTCTGTCTCTTCTGCCCTTGTCTCAGAGCTCCAGTTGTGGGCTTCTTCTTCCACCTGTACCGCTGAAGAGAGTGACACTGTACTTCTTGCTCTCTGCAGAGTTCTGTCTCACTCCCTCTTCACCAGGAACTGCTTGAATCCTGACGGGCTTCCCTCCGTCCTGGCTGTACTGCCAGAGACCCTTCCTGCGCCCTACAGGTTTCCCCCTTCTTCAAAATCTGGCAGCCTGTCTTATCGGAGGGGCTACCTTTACATTATGATCACATGGCTATGGGTCACCCAATTCAGTTACAGTCCAGAGATTTGAAACAGGGTGCTGGAACACATGCATGTGCCTTGTCACCAACACCCTATTACAGGGGCCCTATTGAAAACAAAAGCTAGTCTAGAAATGCAGAGGTTATTTGGTTGACTTCGTAATCCTGGTATAACATTTGGTCCATTTTTGCTGGGTTTTATTCATTTCAATAGCACAAAAAACATAGAGATTTTCACTATTGATTTATTTTTTTCGCTGTTTAAAAGGATGGAATTTTAACATAATCATGTACTTCACATTTCTTTTCCTAACTAAGAAAAAAATATCCAGGTCTATTGTGATTAGCATAGATTATTTTATATTTTATGACATGGTTGCCAAATTGAAATAACAAAGAGAGGTATTAGTTCTGGATAAATGACAGTTTTCATGTGCATTATGGTAATATGCAGGCATCTAAACTTACAGATGTATTAATTGTATGGAAGTATATGTGAGAAGTTGTATAACTATAGTAGGTAGTTAATATTGCAGATGATTAATAATAAGAAATATGCCCAGAATGTAAAAGTGAAATTAGTAGGTGTAAACAGATATTTCCACACACCAGACAGGCAAATTATGCAATTCTGCATAAAATACGAATGTTACAAGCATAATTCAATCGGCCACTTTTGAAAAATTTTCCGTTAATACTTTTAGACTAAAGTACATTAATTTCTAAGTACCAGTACTGTAGAGAAACTACAGCAGAGATGCAATTTTTTTCTAGAATTAACCGGGTATTATAATTTAAGAGTTGATTCTTATAACTTAAGAATTTGGACAGAGTAAGATAAGTGAGAGACTGTGTGCTTCTTGTATATACCTTTTATTTTTGTGAAGGGTGGTTTATTGAGTCTTTCCATCCACACTATTATATCTGAAAGCATTTTAGTTTGAAATGTTCCCATTTAGGTTCGGTCATTGTAAACAAAATCTGGTTTAAACTGACTAGTAGGTTTGGCCTCAGTCCAAACTTGTCTTTCCATTTAGTGGAAGAATTCTCTTCAATAATTTAAGCTCGTTTTATTGTCCAAAGCACCATTTAGGTATGTTCACAATCATTTGTAGCTTAAGGCTTTTGGTTTTGTCTAGGAAGAACAGCTGTATTTTGGGGCTTGCCTACATAGAGGAGTAATGCACACTCTGAGTGTGTGATTTCCAAAGTGTACTACATGTTGTGCAGTAATTGGTCTGCATAGACCGTCTGGTGTGCTTTAGTGTAGTGCTGTTTGAAACAGTATTATGGTAAAGTGCACAAGGCAACCTTTAGTGCATACTAGCAGGTTCTACACCAGTGGCGGGCAACCTACCGGCCCACAGTCCGCATTCAGACAATCAGGATGATCTGATTGCAGGCCGCAAGGTATTTTGCTGACATTTGACCATCCGCAGGCTTGGTTGCCCGCAGCTCCCAGTGGTGCAGTTCGCCGTTCCCAGCCAATGGGAGCTGTGGGAAGTGCCAGCCACAAATGGTCAATGTAAACAAACTGCTCCCACCCTGAGTGCTGACTCTGCAGCTCCCATTGGCTGGGAACTGCAGCCAATGTGAGCTGCAGGGGCAGTGCCTGCAGGCAGGGGCAGTGCATGGAGCCCCCTGACCCCTCCAGGGACCGCATGGATGTGCCAGCCACTTCCGGGAGCGGCATGAGGCCAGGGCAGGCAGGGAGCCTGACTTAACCCTGCTGCGCTGCCACCTAGGAGCTGCCTGAGGTAAGTGCCGCCTGGCCGGAGCTCTGCATCCATAAGACCCTACCCCGCCTGCAGCCCCCCCCGCCCCAACCCCCGGCCCAGCCCTGAGCCCCTCTTGCACCACAAACTCCTTCCCAGACTTGCACCCTACACTCCTCATGCACTCCAACCCCCTGCGCAGCTTTCCCAGAGCCCCTTCCTTCTCCACCTCCTGGCCCCGCCCACTGAAATGAGAGCGAGTGATGGAGGGAGGAGTGGAGTGGAGTGGCGGGGCGGGCCTCAAAGGGTGCGGCAGGAGGAGGAATAGAGTTTTTGGGTTTGTTGATTAGGGGCAGTTGGCGACCCGTAATTGTGATTTCTCTATTAAAAAACAAGGCACTATGCTTAGCAATAAGGCCAATAGGGCATATCTCCATCTTTTAGCGGGCTGGTCTACACTACGGGGTAAAATTGATTTTAGATACGCATTTCAGCTACGTGAATAACATAGCTGAAGTCTTAATATCTAAAATCAATACTTGTTGTTACTCACCCGTTCCTCACCGCGGGATCGATGTCGCGGCACTCGCCATGTCAATTCCGGACTCCCGTTGGGGTTGGTTGGAGTTCCGGAATCCGCATATAGCGTGCTCAGGCTGGATCGATATATCCCATCTAGATTAGACACGATATATCGATCCCAAGCATCGATTTTAACGCGCCGATACGGCGGTAGTCTAGACGTGGCTTGAGTTTCCTGGAAGGCTAAAGCCAGTGTCTCACCTATTCTTGAAATGAGAGATGCCAGAATGACAACACTACTGAAATCTTTCTGTGAGTATGATGGCCCTATTTGGTATTACAATAAAATAATGTAGTATTGTAACACTTACGAAGCTTCTGCATTTAAAATTATGTACATTGAAACAAAAATCTTACTTTCCTTCATAATTTTTTTTTCTAGTTCTTAGTGATCTTTGAAGTTAGAACTAACTGAATCCAAAATTATACAGTATTTCTGAGTCAGCTTCTTTTAACTACAAAGGAAGTGCAAAAGAACACCAGAATACTACTAGCAAAACTGTGTGCAGCCAGCTGTCAACTCTTTCTTTTAACATTTTTTCTTCGTCTGGAGAACTATCAAGCTGCTTGTACATGCTGCAGACGGCATTAATAGATTTCTCCCCCGTTTTCCATTAAGAGATGGTTCTAGAGATTTTTTTAAGTCTGAGATTCAGCTTTTTAGTTCAAACTAAATCTAGCGAAGCTAGATTGGATAGGGAGGAGATAGAAGCAGAAGGAAGGAAGAATGGGACGGTAATATGGGAGGAGCTGAGATGTGCGAAGGTAGGGAACATGGCATTGTGTCAGAGGGACGTACTACACTTGCGACGATTACTTATCGAATTAGCTTAACCAATATTACACACCAGATCTAATAAAATCGGAATTTCTCTAAGCGCAGTCCACACTGGGATCGAAATCGTTGTTTTGCGTCCATGGTCCAAAGCTACCACGATTTCAGCGAGCGTGCACTGTGGTAGCTGTTCCGTCAGCTATCTAGTTCCCACTTCCGGTTGAGAGCACCAGTGCCTATGGGGCAGAAACACTGCCCCGGGGTGGTGCGGGTACAAGCTCACCCTCCCTTTGTGAAGCATCAGACAACCTTTGGCGCCTTTTTCGCGAGTGCATTGAGCAAACGCCATAGCACAGCATCTTTCCCTTTTTTTTTTCACGTGGTGTGGGGGAATAAACAGAGGAGCTGTTCCCTGACCACAGCCAGACACTCTGTTTGAACCTACAGACAATGGGACTCAGCCAAGAATGCAAATAATTTCAGAGACTGCTGTGGACTGTGGATAGCTGGGATCCTCAAGTACCCTCCCTCCCTTAATGAAGCGTCCATTTGAGTCTCTGGCTTTCCGTTACGCTGTCTCACAGCAAGCTGTGTTACCTGGAGTTTATTTATTCACGCTTTGGCATTTCGTGTTCTGTAACGGAGCTGGATACAACAATTTGTCTCCCACATATAGCGATCAGACCTAGTATCTCCCTGACGGTCTAATGCTGGAGCTCTTTTTCGATTTCAAACTGCATCGCCAGCCGTGCTGATCAGAGCTCCACGCTGGGCAAGCAGGAAATGTAATTCAAAGTTCGCGGGGCTTTCCTGTTTACCTGCCCGCTGCATCCGAGTTCAGATTGCTGTCCAGAAGCGGTCAGTGCTGCGCACTGGGATGCCACCCGAGGCAAATACGTCGATTTCGTCCACATGAAACCCTAATCCGAAGTTATCACTATCAAATTTAGCGCTACTCCTCTCGTTTGGGAGGAGTTCCGAAATCGATTTAAGGAGCCGTTTAACTCGATATTAATGACGACGTCGTGTGAACGGATACAGCGTTAAATCGGTATATCGGCCATTAAACCGATTTAAAGTCGCAGTGTAGACCTGGCCAGAGAGAGGAAAGCAGGGGGCAATAAGAAAAGCCAAATAACAAGCGGAAGAAGTAGTAAATTTTACACCGATGGTCTTCCAGAAAAATCTGGAAGAATAAAAGAAGAAATGTTGTCATATGATTTGCCCCAGTTATGAGTAGATCCACTTGGTACTGGGTGCTGTACAATACGTAGGCCCTGTTTCTGCCAGCACTTGCTGATAGGCATTACTTTACTCGCATGGGTAGTCTCATTCAAGTAGTCAGTAAAATTACTCATGTGAGTAAATTTACAAATGTGCATATTTTTGTCGGATCAGAGCACTAATGAAAAACAAACAGCTCCTGCTCTAGAGAACTCAAAATGTATGAGACTGATCCTGTAAAGATGTAAGCAGGGGACTGACTTTAATGTTAGTAATCCCTTTGACTTCAAAAATTATTTCCAAGTCTGTGAGGATCAGACTCTAAATTTAGATTGGATGGAATGACTTGGTGTAAAAAACATATAAAGAAGAGAAGGATATGGAGGATGAGAATAAGTCATAGGAAATACGAGGTTACACAAATTAGCTATGTCCAAAACTCTAGCTGATTTTGAGTTAATCTTAATATTAGTTTTGTTATATAAGGAAATGATATAGATATTAAAAGATGTGAATGAATAGCAATAAAAGTGTAAATGCATTTTTTTTAAGTTGTACAATGCTGAATAGTAAGGACATGGCAAGATTATTTTGTTACCCCATCTTGAAACCTCTGGAGTTTTTTGCAGCTTTGGGGTTTTCCCAAAGAGAACTGGCCTCCATTAAATGCTATTTAGCTCAAATGAGAAGCAACGATGAAAATGAACAGTGGAAACTTAAAGCTAAATATTATGAAAAACTTATAATAAGTAAATGTCTTATACTTCGGAATAATGTCACAGAGGAAGTGAGGAAAGCGTCAGTGCTTGAGTCATTTAAAACTGGAATGGACAAAGCACTCATGAATATTGTAAGGAGCAATGTTGCTTTAGACAATCTGACCTAACATGCTTTTTTCAAACAGCTATCATTACATAGTTTTAATCATACAGCAGGGTCTGTTTTTTTGGTTTCTTATGTACCATCTTTCTTTATATTACTGTGCTTCTCCTTTATTCAGGAAGTGTCTAATGGCATTTGGAGGAGGGGAAACTCATTAGCTTCCTTCCTGAGTTATGTATTTTTTATTTCCTGTTGTAACTGTGGCCTTAGCCAAAAGCAACAATGTAAAAGGAAAAAAGCTTGCCTGTACAAAACGTTTGCTTATTTGAACTGAAATACTGGTCATAAGAAACTGTTGTGGCACAAGGTACTTTGTAACATTATACTCCACACATTGGAGAATTTTTTATTTTTTATGTCCTGCATAGCCAGTTTGTACTAATTCTTTTAATTGTAAGGACTGAAGTAAATTATAAATATGTATTATACCTTCCTTACCATCAACACTAGAAAAATTATGAAGAAATGGCTGGCATATATCTCTGTCCCTGGTTGACCTTAGAAATCAACCAGTCAGCCAGGAAAAACTCCTTCACAGTGTTTAGGCCACACTCTTATGTTTTCTTGGCAGATAAAAGAAACATTTCTGTCAGTTCCTTACACAGGGACCTGTGTTACATCCACTAAAATCAATAGAAATTTTGCCACAATTAGAGAAGAAAACCCCAAGTTTAGGGCGCTGAATGTGTTCATTGTAGTCTCTCTGTCATCGTTGTGGGCACTTTTTCTTTTCTTTTAGGTAGATTAAAGTGTGAAATACCCTGGCCATGTGTCTTAACTAGTAGCTTTTGTATTGAAGCTCTGCTCTACCAGAAAGAAAAGAGAGCACATTGTATTTTTTGCTTTAAAAAAATCTTTACCGAGAGTAACCCATGTACTTGGAATTTAGAGTCACTTAACAAATTTTACAGGAAATGATCAACAGTATTGTTGATGAAAGGAAGATAAAAGTTAAAAACTTGTTATAGTGAGTAAAATGTGGTACGGTTTGTATGGTGTCTATCAAGTGCACATGAGTCATTGTCATGCTAAATTGCACACTGTTCTGTGCATGAAGAGTTATTTTAAAATATGGTCGGAAGGCTGTATAGATTCACTGTTATGATTAGTGATGTTGACCCAAGCTGTTTGAAAAGTTAAACAGTTTGCCCAAATTGTATATGATATGAATTTCAATCCTGTTTCTTTCTTTCTTTCATACAATTGTTACTGTACATCCTGAACTGCTTTTTACTGTGTAAGTTTCAGATTTATTCATTCAGCCTATAACTGATCATAAATATTTAACTTCTCCGTTCACTGAATACAAATACTTGTGCTATATCAATGTGTGAATCCAGCTGTGTTCTGTGAATTTGGCACTAGTGTATAATGCCACAGACATTGAAAAGGGCCCCCATTTGTTTATGTATCAAGCTGCAAATACTCTTCCAGTTGAAGTGCTGTGTAGCTCATACTAACACTATTAAGCTTACTGCTACTAAACAGATTATAAACTTGTGTCTGCCTTGTTTTGTGTAAATAATGAACTCTACCACAATATAACGTGATCTGATATAACACGAATTTGGATATAACGCGGTATAGCAGTGCTCCGGGGGGCCAGGGCTGCACACTACGGTGGATCAAAGCAAGTGCGATATAATGCGGTTTCACCTATAATGCAGTAAGATTTTTTGGCTCCCAAGGACAGCATTATATCGGGGTAGAGGTGTAGTACCACTTGTCTTAAATCACTAAGGCTATTCTTGCTGCATTTCTAGCCATTTCACTAGGCACCCCTGCTGTTATGAACTTCACAAGCTAATCTTTCCTAAAACTGCTTATTGAAAAGCTTGTCGTTTTCTTGTTCACCTCCTTTGTTTTGGTACTTTTTGATATGTCTATCATTAGCAGTAGCACTATACCAGAAAACCCTAGTGCAGAATGTGAAAGAGTTAATAGAATGATGGAAATGGGAATGCACTTTCCTGCCAGTCTGTACAATTTAGAACAACTTGAATTATGCTTCTAAGCTTTAGTCAAAGCTTGAATTGAGGAGTTAAACTCAGAGAATGCAGACATCCTTGTTAAAAAAAAATATTTTAAAATAAATAAATTGAATGATCAGACAGGAAGAAAAATTACCCTTGTTAGTACAATACAACGTTGATTGTTCAAATATTAATGGGTACAGTATTCACAGAAATTTTCAATATAGCTAATAGACATTGGGGAATATGACTCTGTTTTGGATAACTCTTTTGGAACAGTCATTACATTTTTACTGTATACACAGCTGTTTACAATTTGAGTTCCTGATTAGTTTCGCAAGTTCTTACACTGTTACATTGGATCAGTGGGGGACATTATTCATCAGGAAAATTAAACACAGCAATTCTTCACCCCACTCCACCAAAAAGAATGATGGGGCTTAGGCAGGCAGGTTAATAATTTTGGCTGTAATGTGTATGTATACACAAAGAAAACTGAAATGGTAATTGCAAAAATGTACTTTCTTTTTATAATCCTTGATGAAGGAAAAAGAATAGGTTACAAGGAGCAATTTAAATTGTTAAATAAAGTATTGCTTTTATGGAACTTAATTACCAATGTTACCTGACACTTCCAGTGTTGCTATCTTTTCCCTGGTACAAAACATGATACTCCACCCTTGGGGACTTAGTATTATCTTTGGAGACATATTGCCCCTAGAAGTCAGTAATTTTGGAGAAAACAACTCAACTCCCTGAAGAACAAAGAAGCCAGACATTCAGAGTAGTTTTCTGATATTTGGAAACCTAGCAATGGAAGCAAAGCAGGAGTGATGGGATAGATGGACTTTAAAAGTATTGTTTCTTGACTGTTGCTCAAAGAAAATCCTAACAAATATTGCCTTTCCCTCACTGCTTTAATAAAACACAGCTTGGATGAAAACTTGATGTCTGGCACTCAGCCACCTTCATATACAAGTGAGTCTTAATTTGTGCAACTTTCACAGTTTGAGATTCGGAGCAGAAGCATGTCAGCACTCAGACACTGTGTGGATGTGGTTCTTGCAAGCAGATAGATAAAGCTGTATTTTTTCCCATCAAAAGTCTCACATCATTAATTCCATAGCGAGTATGATGTCTCATTGTGGATGCTGCATGCAGTGGGAGCAATGAGAGTGGACTACAGGAGCCCTATAAAAGAGAAGGAGAGAAGAGGTAATTTCTAAATTTGATGTGTTGAATAACCTTCTTAACCAGGTTGTGTCTGTACTATTCAGCACATAATTCTAAAGTTACTGAGACATTAAAAATATTGAGATCATATATAAATGTCATTTCTACAAATTTAATCTTTATTTTTTCAGTTTTACTTATTTACAGCCTTTTTTGTATCTCTGCATCACTCCCTGTAAGCCTCTCCAACACAACATAGAAATGCCTGATGGCATAGACAGAGCACTGGTTTGCTTTGGCAATGTCTAGCTGATGTAATGCCCCATTGCAGACTATTACCAGCCAATGTAAATTGAAACAACTCTGAGGCCCCTTTAGTTTAACTTGGGCCCAAACTGCCATTCAGGAGCTCTAAGGATTGGGGAGCAAAAAGATGACGCATTGATGACCTTTGCCCTACTTGCCCCTGGATAACATATTGAGCAAAGCTGAATCAGGCTTCAGATATTAGCCCTGAACATTTCTCAGTTTTAGTAAATCAAAGATGGAAGAAGGGAGCAAGCTTTCAAAATGTACTTGGAAATGTGGATTGTTCCAGCTAGATGCCAATCATATTTGACAACCTTTTGGACTAACTTGGATACAGTCCTGTGGTGAAATTGACTGTGACAGTCAAGTTTGATCTAGTATACTTACTTCAGAAAATAAACAGGTTTGCTCACACTTGGTATCAGCACTATTTGATCTTTACTTAATTATATAAATATATGCATAGGGAATATTGTTGCTAGTCCATGTGATATATTATACACATAATGAGCTCCTCCTGACAAAAAAATCTTTAATGAAAATGTGTGTACATATTGTATATTTATATAGTATGTAAATTTTGTTTTATATTAAAGTTGGTGCTGGAAATGCCACCTGTTATTAAGGTTGCCTAACTCTTCCTATATAAGACCCTGTTTTCAATTGCTTTGCCAAACTTTAACCATTTAATTATCTATCCATGCTGGGTGTCTGCCTCAAGCTGAATGTTTTTGGAAAATGACAGACAAAATGGTTCAGCAGTTTCTAAGAATAAAGCTGTGGGAAACTATGTTGTTTTGCCAATGTTAAAAAATTCTGGTAGCCTTTTCTTTGAGAAGCGTTAGTGCCACCATACTCTGTAGCAATGACTTTAAATTTGTCAGGAGGTGTCTTGTGTCAAGGATGTGCCCTTTGCCATCCCTGTGAAAATCTGACCGAATCTGACCAAGTCATAAGTCTTTGAAAAATCATAAATCACACATGCTCAATAGAGACTTAGATTCCAGCAGCTAATATGTCAGAAGGTTTGCCCTCACTGATGATTCCTGAGTCCCCTCAAGTCCTAGTGTTGACCTTTTTGCCATGTGACTGATCCATGCTTCCTCTAGTCCAGAGCTACAGGGCTGAAGCCACAGTTTCCTTGTAATGGCTGCTTCCTGCTGCATTGGCCCAGATTGGGGTCTGACATTATAGATGAGCGCAGGGAGCCTGTCTTTCTTATGCTTTCAATTGCCTCCCTACCCCTATTCAAAATAACCACCATGGAGGAGGAAGCTTGTTAGATGTCCAATCACTACTAAACTTTTTGATGAAAACCGAAACAAACAAGTCATTTAGCACTTCTGCGATTTCCACATTTTCTATTTCTTCCTCTTGCTTCTAATGTATTTGTACAATGTTTTCTTTTTACCTTTTATGTCCCTAGTTAGTTTAATCCTATTTTATGCCTTGGCCTTTCTGATTTTGTCCCTACATGCTTATTTTGTTTGTTTATATTCATCCTACGTACTTCTACCTAGTTTCCACTTCTTGTAGGACTCTTTTTTGTATCAGATAATTGAAGATCTCCTGGTTAAGCCACGGTGGTCTCTTGCCGTACTTCCTATCTGTCCTGCACTGTGAAATAGTTTGCTCTTGTGTTCTTGATCCCTGTCTTACTCAATGCACAAAATTTAGCTGTTCTGGGAATGAATCAGGGTTGTGTAGTAAAGAAGGCTGTTGTCTGTAGGACGCATGACTCGTTTGTTGCTGAAGTTAGAAGGTATGTAGTGAATGAGACAGGGAATTGTACAACAATAAAGGAGGGTCTCGTGGTTAAGGCAGTTGTCTGCTGCCCGGGAGTATTGGTTTCTCTCCCGGCCTCAACCAGAGTTCATATCTGATGCTAGTCAAGTCACTTGAACCAGACTTTTCCCAGGTGCTCACTAATTGTGTGTTCCTCATATTCTGGATGCCCAGCTTGAAAACCTGCGATCTGATTTGCAGAAGTGCTTGGCACTCACAAGTGCAATTAAAGTCAATGGGAGCTGTGATTTGAACATTTAAAGTGCCATCTAGTTCTAAATTCTCTGAAAAATCAGTGGATACTTTTGACGTTGATCTCTCTGTGCCTCACTTCTCCCACTGTAAAATGGAGATAATACCACTCTCTCACCTCAGAGGAGTGTTGAGAGGATAAATGAATACATATCTGCCAAGTATCAGATACAGTAGTGATGAGAACTATAGAAAAGCCCATGGGGACAATAATAATTCTACCTTCAGAGTAAAGTTTTAATAGTGTGCAGTAAATAAGGCATGGGGCCACACTTTCAACAATGGGAATAAAAGAAAACATTGAATAGCTGCCTATTAAGTAAGCATCATCCATCCCGTGCACTGAATGAGGCAGGGTCCTGTGGAAGAAATGGCATGTGATCATGTAATTAAAGACTATATCATAATGCATACGCAAAAGGGGGTCAGCTTGAGGTTGTAGAAATAACCTTCTTGCATTTCCTAACTTTCCAGTGCTTGACTTTGCAACCTTAATAATGTTGTTTTAATGCAGCTTTTCATGTAATATACAATGAACATTATGTATAGATATACGCAGGGCCGGCGCTTCCATTGAGGTGAACTAGGCAATGGCCTAGGGCGCCAGGATTTTCGGGGGGCGGCATTTTGCCGGGGGGCGGGGGGGCGGCAGGCGGCTCCGGTGGACCTGCCGCAGTTGTGCCTATGGAGGGTCCATTGGTCTGCAGCTCCGGTGGAGCTGCCACAGGCATGCCTGTGGACGGTAGGCTGGTCCCGCGTGGCTCCAGTGGACCTCCTGCAGGCACGGCTGCGGCAGCTCCACCAGAGCCGCGGACCAACGGACC
The DNA here is from genome assembly GCF_003597395.2 of Chelonoidis abingdonii. Taxonomy (NCBI): domain Eukaryota; kingdom Metazoa; phylum Chordata; order Testudines; family Testudinidae; genus Chelonoidis; species Chelonoidis abingdonii. The sequence continues at coordinate 53,434,371 of NC_133774.1, read as the reverse complement.
CTCCGCAGAAATAGCTGCAGCAGCTCCACCGGAGCCGCGGGAGCGGCGCATGGGGCTGCGAAATGGCCGTACGCCTAGGGCGCGAAAAACTCTAGCACCGGTCCTGGATATGCGTGTAGGGTTGGATTGTTTTATGAGCTCCAACTCATTTGTGCCACTCGGTGTGTCACGAGCAGGTAGGGATCTGTGGTGGAGGTCTGCAATACTATGCCTGTTCTCCGCTGATGTAGGGGGTGTTAACAAGCAGAAGCAGCTAAGAAGCATCTAAGAGCATCATCAACGCCAAAGCCATCCATATGTGTGTGTATGTGAGTGTATATATGCATCTCTGCAAATGTATAATGTAAATAATACTGGGAAAGTGCATAATTATCAGATTTTTTTTTGTTTTATTTTTAATGCCCCTTTTCCCTGCATAAGCTACCCACATTTTTGGTTTGAGTCCAGAGCAGGACCAGGTGGAAAGTAGGCTCTGTGAGTCTGCTACGTCCCACCACATAAATGGGTAGGAAGTGAGTGGAGTCTTGATTCCACCTCCCCCACTGTGTAGACCTGCAGAGTAACATTTGTGTGGTGGGGGAAGTTATCTGCCATGGACATGGGCCTTGGAGCAAGAAGGAGCCAACTTTTAGGCTGTGGTCTACACTACGAGCTAGGGGTGTGATTCCCTTGCTCATATACAGATACTTACAATAGCTGTCATTAAGCTAGTGCACATATAAATAGCAGAAACTGGTGGGTATGTACTCAACATGGCTCAGCTGTGCTTCTGCAGCCACTACTCATGCTATACCCGTGACTACACAGCTATTTTTATTCATACTAGCTCAATGAGAGCTAGCGTGAGTGTGTGTACACAAGCAGGAGAATCACCTGTAAACATAGCCTCAGAGTAATGGCTCCTACCCCAGATTGCTCTTTCCACAGGTGCCACTATGCATTGTCTTGGTGTACTGTAGAAAGAACTGTAAAAGCAGTACAGCATTAAAGTTAATGTGTAAATATGAGTAGTTTCTCCCAGATACTTAAAATATTTTCTAAACAATGTAAGCTCTGCAGAGTGAGGACTGTACCTGTTTTATGTTGTACTGCACCTACCTAATTGTGAATAGTAATGGATAATAATAATAATTAGTACTAATTAAATTGTGTATGCAAAAAGTATGCATGAAGTTTTAAAGTTTTGGGCCTTAAAATCTACGTTCAAGTTTAAGAGATTTAAAAGCATATTCACCATAAAATACTTAAGACAATTATAAGTGGGATATATTTAACATAACAATGGGGATATACAATAATTAGCTCTCCGAGGAGAGGTATCCTCTACAGATTGCCGCTCTTGGGTTTTATACCCTTTATACATGTCACTTCGGGAACTAACTATTTTGCTGGTAGGTGAAGTTGAGAACTCTGATACGTCAGTCCATGCACATATTTGGGGGGATTTATAATAAATAGCATATTATAGCCACTAACAGAGAGTTTCTTTTCTCTCAAATGATTATCAAAGGTACCAACACTGTACTAATTGCCAGAGTAAGAGAAGTGTTTAAAATTACATGTCTTATTTATCTTGTTATCCCCTCGGTATTTAATTTCATGGTCATTGTGTTTCGTTTTAATCATATACTGTATCCTGGTAGTTCCCTGATTTAGGGAGTTGCGGCTGGAACCTCTGGGGAACTGAGAACCTCCTGCCAGAGAACCCTCAAATCCACTGACTTCGTTAGTTGCTGTACTCACCCAGCACTTGGTGGTACTGGGAACTTCAAAATATTATAAATCCATGCTGGTCTCTTGTAATCGTATTGTTCTTTAATAACTTGTGTCTGAAATATAGTTCATGATACTTTCAATTTAATGATCACATTTATTTTATTTCCTAATTGTATTCCCTGTATCTTCCAAATACCTATGCTATGTCTGACCAATATTCCAGCTGGAACATGTCGAAGATAGAGGTGGCTTACTTCAGACAATCAATCCACTAGATTAAGGATAGCTCAAGAGCTGCAGTGCATCTACATCTTCTAAGGGGTGAGACCACCTTTTCCGCAACTTGCCTAGTTTCTGTTATTCCATAAGTGAAGGATTGAGATCTGTGTTGAATGCTGATATCCCATGTGGTATCACATTGTTCTCCTGCTAATGTCAGGTCAGTTAAGATAATTACTTTGTGTTAAATAGCTATAATGAAAACATTTTAGTGATGTTTAACTGCTATGTTAGAGATAAAGATAAACATAAAAACTTCATAAAAACAGTATTTTAGTTAACTACTGGCCATCAGTGCCACACTTGTGCAGTGAAGGTATCTTGTTCGAGTAGATGAATATGTTTATTCCACTTCGGTGTGTGTGCACCCATCATACTGGAGCTGGAGAATTTTGGCTAGCAATACCCATAGGACGTCTCGTGCTCATAGCACCTCCCTGGCTATATGAGGGGAAGCCGCCTTGACCTTCCCATCCCCTCAGTTCCTTCTTACAGTCTCAGAGCTGTTTACCAGAGTCAGAGCTCTCTGTGGTTTCTTACCTCACCACCTCACTAGTTCTTAGTGATTTTTTCAGCTTCTATACAGTTAATTCGGACCCTTAAATATCGTGTTTGTTAGATTGAGGTTAGTTAGCTTTAGTTTAAGTATTTCCCTGGTGCTGTCCTGACCAGGGTTTAAACATTGTCTGTTGTGTGGGGGAGTGATCCCCAACAACAATCCCCACACACAGAGCTTGCTGTGCTTAGACAAAGCCCATGTCAAGGAGCAGTGTTCTATATGCAAATTGTTCACAAAATGGACTCAGATGGTGAGGGATCTTCGGCTAAAGCAGCACCTCCTTGAACAGGCCAGGTGGCCTGCATTGCCCTTGAATTCTGAGAATGCTACTGTTTCACACTCTGGAGCTGGTGCCTCTCCAAAGAGATGGAGGAATTGCTCCCCATCAAGTGTGCTCAGGAAAAAGTTTCATAAGACCGATCGAGGCCGCTCTAGGTCACGTGAGCGCTTATATGGGCCTGATGGGTAGGAATATTTACACCTCCTTTTCCATGCACATGTACATTGCTATCGAGTAGGCATTGCTGTCCAAATATGACTTTGTGAACTGGACAACTGTGTCTAAGTTTGTGGACCAGGAGCCTGAAGCGTTGAGCAAGGAATTTTGAGCATTTATCACAGAAGGCTGCTTGGTGGCTAAGACTTCATTGCAGTCTACGTGGATATCATGGGTACTTTGGCATTTGGATCCAGGGATTTGGCCAGTCAACATGCCTTCCCCTGGCACACACACACACAGCCCAAGCACCCATGTTGACTCCATGGTCCAGAGCAGTGTTCTAATTGTCATTCCCTTCTCCCCATCACCCCTGTTTGGGAACAGGCTGGCTTTTTTTCACGAGGCTTTGGGCTCGATCACTAACAACAGCTGGTTCCTAAGCACCATCAGATTCAGCTGTACTATCCAGTTTCCATCCTTCGCCGTCTCTTTTCAGGGACTCCTCTCATGAGATACTACTTCTTGAGCAGATTCGCTCATTACTGGTTTTGGGAACAATGGAGGAGGTTCTACTGGAACACCAGAGCCAGGGCTTCTGTTCCAAGTACTGGCCAGATCCACGGAAAGGGTAAGACCCATTCTTGACCTTCATGGCCTCAACACATAAATCAGATACATGAGGTTCCGAATGGTCACTCTATTGCAGGGGTCCCCAACGTGGTATCGGCACCCGCGGGAGCATCTAAATGTGCCCGCATCCTGGCCGGCGGTCGAGCATCTGCCGAAATGCCGCCGAAACTCGGTGGCACTTCAGCGGCAACACCTGTTGATGACGTCACTTGTCGGCAGCAATCGGCATCATTGAGAGTCGTCGCCACCGAAATGCCGCTGAAATTTGGCAGCATTTCGGCAGATGCTCGACCGCTACCACGGTCCTTCGTCTGGTGCCAGCCAGACGAAAAGTTTGGGAACCACTGCTCTATTGTGTATCCTTCCCGTGTTGTCTCAGGATGAATGGCTTGCTGTTCTGGACCTTCATGTGGTGATTTTGCTGAGCCACAGTAAATTCCTTCAATTTGTCATAGCAGAGTGCCATTTTCAGTATGTGGTGCTTCCCTTCAGCCTTTCTTCTGTCCCTTGGGTTTTTACCAGATGCACAGTTGTGGTGACAGCATACCTCAGGAAGAAAGGAATCCACATCTTCCTCTATCTAGATGTCTGGTTACTGAGAGCAGGTACAGAGAAGAAGTCCTTCTTCTTCGAGTGCTTGCTCATATCCATTCCGGTAGGTGTGCGCGCACCGCGTGCACGTTCGTCGGAGAGTTTTACCCTAGCAACACTCGGTGGGCCGGCAGGGCGCCCCCTGGAGTGGCGCCGCCATGGCAGCTGATATATAGCCCTGCCGGCCCGACCGCTCCTCAGTTCCTTCTTACCGCCCGTGTCGGTCGTTGGAACGGTGGAGCTCAGATTATCTGTTCTCCACCTCCCTAGCATTCACTCGTTTCCTCTTGAATTTGTATATAGTTGAACTTTAAATAGTAGTTAGTAGTTAGTTTT